>NW_016908822.1:1048449-1159056 GCF_001483705.2 Eufriesea mexicana | reverse complement strand
CGACGCTTTCCGAAGCGACGGGGATCGGCTTACGTGTCGCAACTTGGAAGCAGTTTACTATCGGCAACCACCGACTGGGTGGATCGCCCGAACATCGAGAAGACGTCACAGGACGTACACGGACACCGGCGAGATCAGTTTCGGCGGCGAAACTTTTCGCAGAGGAAACAATTACCCGCTGAATACAAAGTGTACCGAGGGCGAGGTGGGTCGAAGCCTTAAAACCGTGGATAACGTCGCGCCTGCAAGCACTGACGCAAGTTCGTCGAGTTTCTTATTCGCCGGGTGGAGAATCGGGGAATTCTCGCGCTCGGCTAATCGATTGCTCGCATTATTCCCTCCATCTTGAAATCCGATCTCCGAAGCAAACGCGACGAGATCCTCCCTCTTCGTTCCGAGGGACGCGAATTTGCTCCGCGGTCGCAGTGAGAGCCGATGTCCCGGTAAATTCGCGCTTCTGGTCCACGAGAAAATTAATTCTCACGTCCTCGTCCCTCTCGCTTCCTTCGACCCCGTTGCCCTGCTCGCCTCGAGTGGATCGAATAACGCGGGCACAGCGACGAGAAGTTCTCACGGAAAAAGACGGCGTCCGAGGTTTCGATGGCTCTCTTCCTCGCGAGCAAAGGCTTTACGGTTTAAATTAATTCGAGCGACAGTACTCTCCGGCGTGTTTCAGTCTGCCCCTGCGACGGGCCGCGTACCCTTCCCTGTCTCCGTCGGGGGTTGCTTCTTCTCCGGGCCGGCCAAGTAATCAGGAAAGTATGTTTGACGACGGAAGTGGTTTCGAGTGGTTTTCAGACTGCGCCGCGTTAAGCGAGACAATCCTCGCATATTTTCGACGAGATTAATTCGCGAGACGGGTAACGCGAACCCGCTCGCAGGCTCCCTCCATCGACGCCGGGGGAGCGATACCGTTTACCCTCGTGAGAGACGGACGATCGGTGCTTCCGAGGTGCTTTATCGGTAACAGCGCACAGTTGTCCGATCACGATCTAGGCTAAGCTGTTTTCTGTGTTTCGAAACGGCAGAAATTGTACGTGGTATTAAAGCGTAACGAGGGTAAAGTAGGCGAGTGCACGGCGGCCCTCTTTCGAAAGAGGGTGGAGCGAAGCGGAACTTTTCAAGTGTGCGAGCTCGAATTTGTTGAGCGACGGAATAATTATTCGGTAATCGCACCCGGGTGGTCGGATGGCTATTCGGGTCAGGCCTTTGTTTAGGTTCGCCGGTAAACCATATTATCTCGCGTGTAAAAAAGTTCGCCGATCGAAGGATATCGCGCGCCATTTCCACGTTCGATGGTGTTAATTTCCGGATCAGTCACAGTCTTCGCTACCTTTCGTCCGTTTCGACCACGCATGCCAAACGGAATTCGCGTTATTGCGAGTTGCGGTTTCGCCCGTTCAACGAACCTCGACTTTTCCAGATGGCAGCCGGCCCCCAGCTGCACCATCCAAATTGAGTTCATCCTTTTCGGACGTACACCGCAAATTGAACGCCGCTCTAATGATTTCGCGTTCTCCCCTCACGGCGTTTATGTCGTATTTATGGCGACCACGTGCCATTCCCTGGTTCAAGCAGGCGTTCTATCGTAAACCACCGCACCGTTTCGATTCTTCTTCGACCGATGTTGCTTCCTCCAGTCTTCATCCCCCGAACCGCGCGAGGAAGATGGCTGCCGAAAAAATGAACGATTCAACGTTCGCCATTAAGAGAGACCCACGTTTCATCGAGTACGACTCGATTGGCGAACGCGTGGAAATAAAACTGCGTCTGGAGAAGAATTACTCGGATATTCCTAGCGTCGACGAACTTGTCGTTCGATGAAATCGCGTTAACCGATTTAACGTTGAATCGGTAATGCATCTGCCGGAAATAGTAGACATTTAATAGGAATCGATGCATTAAGCACGTGATCCTGTTAACTTAACCCGTTTGGCGATCTCCGAAACGTGATTATCGGTAAATACATGGACGATTTCGCGAAAAACAACGCGGCCTCGTGTCAACGCTGTTTACGTGTTATTATTTCTATAATAGTCGCAACAGCGGGAAGATTCGATCGAATCGGGAAACGTAACGCGATTTTCCGCGATGCGAAGCAACCTTTGTGCAATGCACGGGATATATTCACACGCTAGTTATCGACCGGCTTTAATTATAGTCCCTCCTAACTCCACGACGCGCTAAAAAAAGGAGAAAACGTCGAACTTTAGCTGCCGCCGACTCGGTCTGAGCTTTCCAGCGAGGGAACTCGGCTATGAAACTTCCCGACTCTGAACCCCTATTTTCCAACGTTTCACCCTCGGTGAGCCGGTGCATCCGAGGTGTGATTCATTTGTTGATCCTGCTTCTCGAAAATTATATACGTGCTCGGTGGAGCGATACAAAGGACTTCGATACGAGTCATTTACGCGCGAGTGGTAAAACGTACACAAACGAATCGAAAAATAAACAAATAAATCCGGCCGCTAAATAAACGGGCGCGAAAAATGAAACGAAAAAAATATAACAAATTTTATTATCAAATTTATTAACTCGTTCCCTCGTTTTCGCGTTGCAACCTCGCGGGCCAGAAATGCACGCGTTGTTCCTGCGACTCGATAATATAATCCGATTCAACATCTCGTTATTCGCTCGAAAGGAATATAACATAGCCGCGATTAGGAATGTATAAAAATTGCACACGAAGACACGTAAAGTCGCGAACACATTTTCGCAATCTCTCCATGCGTTATTGCACGCCGTGCTCGGTTACCAGGTCGATAACGAAAAGGCTCAGGGAAGTTTGATGGATTTTTATGAAATAATTCCGCTGCCCGGGAGTTAATGACTCGTGCATTTTATTACGAAATAAATAGCTGCGGGAATAGCCTTACGTGGTGCTTGATGGACGACCTATCGACAGGTTAAACGAAATCACCGGACGATTCCGCGATGAAAGACCGTGCGCGAGGGTGAAGAGAACGGGGAATCGGTGGTTTCGTTGTTTCGCAACGCGGCAGCCTACCCTAGCCCCGACAATCGATCGTCGAACGACAGCGGGGGTAGCCGTCACGAAATTTCCGTGGTCCGGGCGAAACAAAAGCGCGTGCACGGGGCTCTGGCTTTTCCAGCTAGCAGCCGAGTTCCTGCGCGCAGGAAAATCCTCCTACAGAAATCACCTTAGAAAACAGAGAAACGAGATCCTGCCTCGTCGTTCGAATTTTCGTGGACGCGCGAGTAGGGGGTGGTCGCTATCGACGTCAAACGTCTTGACCTTTTCCCGACCCTTCTTCCATCGACGGATGAATAAAATATCCCGCTTCGTTTGGCTCGGGCTCCTCGTCTCGTACGCGCGATAAATAAACACCGCGTTCGTAAATTATTCCGTTAAGCACCGTTTTAAACGAACTCGAAAATGGCACCGCAGAACTCTGCAGAAGAACCGTCAAGTTTCTCGCCATGGATGTCGACTCGAGGCACGGATTATCGACGGATTATCCCTAAATGTTTCACCATCGCTATTTCGGCAGTCGAAGCATCCCTACCTTTGCAACGCTTCTCGCGACATGCTCTCGAGACAAGGGTGGAACGTGCAGTCGAGTCTACGACCAGTGGAACGGCCTGGAGAATCCTCGGAGGCCACCCGTGTGGGTAGTCCACGGGATTAAGGTACGCTCCTGGAGGGTAAGAGACGAGACAGGTGGCGATCAGCAGGGCAACGCGCAGGGTATCTTGGTTAGGAACGGAACGACGCCAAGTGTCCGTCAACACATTTTCGCAGATGTTGGCGGCGTGTTCCGCGTGGATATTTGGCCCAGACCCGGGGAAAGTGGAACGAGCCCGCGCTAGAAATGTGTACATTGTACTTGCCGCGGTGAAATGATATAGACAGACCAGCCAGCTACGGCGACACAAGGGGTTGCTATAATGAGCGGCCCGACCTCGACATGTAGGCCAAGCTCTGACGCATACCTGCACCGCATGCACACTACCTGGACTTTCCACGGTATTACCGGGCTCGGCTCGTTAAAGTGCGAACGACCAGGAAGGGACGCTCGACGCGTCTGCGAAAGAGCGACTTCACACTCCATCGGGACTGTTCATCGGATAAGAAATGCTCCGCTGGATCCGACCTCCGCTTCGAGCTTCCCGTCCTTTGCGCGCCGGCCTCGTCGATAAGTAATTGCATCGGAGGAAGGGTTGTTTTCCCGAATCGGTCATCAAACCGATTGCACGCTCGCGAGGCTTTTCCAAAGGCGAACGGTTCCAGGCATCCGGCCGCGCACGGTCCAGCTTCCAGTTCCAATATCTCGCACTGCGATCCGGCTAATCGCGGGAATTTCGCGAAACGTACGCTGGAGCATTGTCGGCTGATTAAATCACGGGCAATTAATCGAAATCGATCGGTAACGGGGCTCGTACGCGCAGACTGCTTAGCAGAGTTTACCACAGTTCGTTTATAAATAGAATGTTCAATTGTCCGGGATAAATATAACTTGTTAAGATATTCAATTGCTTTCATTAGGATCGTATCGAGGATCGATGTCGCAGTTTGTCGCCGAGCTGGAAATAATTCAAAGCGGCGGACAAAGCCGGTTCCGTGAGATACATTTTCGACCGCCTCGCTCGTCAGCCGTGCATAATGTAATAATTGCCAAGCCGAAGACGTTCGTCTGTGTCTGCAGCTTCTTTGTTTCGCGGAACGGTACGATTCGGTGCCGAGAATGAGCGGGAAGCGTCATTAATTAAATATTCAAACAAAGTGCAACGCGGAAGGTTAATGCTTCTTTCATGGCTACCGTTGCGTCGCGCCGAGACCTTACTTCCAACTCTGCGCCGCGCTTTCACGAGGTACCTTGATAGAAGAGGGATTTAATTGCGACCCAGAGAGAAACGGTCATTGTTAATAAACGTCCGCGGGTACAGCCGGAAGCCTAATAAGCCAGTCAGCGAGTTAATCGATCACTGAAAATTAGAATCACCGCCGGCGCGTTGAAAAGTGCTAACACCGCGGGTTATTATTAACGTAGTTATACCCGGATTAAACAAAATTAGCAGCATATGCAGCAAACGTAACAATCAACAGGTATATCAAGTGCTCGGTATACATAGGCGTTAGACTGCATCGCGATGTTCCAAGTGCGATACCACTTGTCGCTTATCGACTCGGGACCATCGGCCATGTGCGAATCACGAAGAATTCGCTATGAATTCATCACGGTGGATATTAACTGAAACTTTTGCCATGAAACAAGATCGTCGGAGGAAAGAAAATGGACGTCGCGGCGCGACGATGCGTTCGCGATTCGAATTCGTTAAAACGCGGACGCTCGGTTAGGTTGGTCGAAAGTTCCAAGTCGAGGGGGTGGAATTATTAAGAGAAAAATGGAGGAAGAGAAGCAGTAGCGATGGGAAACGATGATACGTATTCTCCGTTTCAAAGCGGAGAAGAAAGTTTCTCGAGACGAAGGATCGTGGACGGAAGGGACTTGTAATCGTAGTCTGAGGAATCGGGCAATTAAACGGAGCTGTAACTTGGGATCCATCCCGATGACGAGAGGGATCTTCCTACCCACTCCCGAGAGTCGTACCGGCACCTAGATTACGCCGAACGAACCACGCGTATCGACCGGATTTTCCATGGGGACGAGACCCGTGTACGTCGCTAAAACGCATCAAAGACTCCTTTGAAAGGGACACTTTCTCGGTAGATAGCGAGGAAGTGGCACGGTATTCGATTCCAAGTTGCACCGCTGTTTAACTCGCTCGCTCGCAACTTTCCCGATTCGCCGTCGCACGGATCCAATCCGACCGAGCGTTTCAAAAATGGAACGCGTCCAGAAAGCATCCGTCATGTTCGAGGTACCGAGAGAGATATTTTCCCTGGCTGACCCATGTCTAGCTTTTTCCAGTTACGCAGGTACGATACGAAGTTTTCTCTCCGGTCAGGTATCACGAGTTTCGCGACAACTTGCGGCGCTGTCTTTGAGAGCCGGCCGACGATAACTCGCGAAAGTAGCAATAATGCTCTGTAAACTTCAATCTCACCGTGATTAAACTGGATGAATGCCGCGACTGCTGCTCGCGAGGTTGCAAATTAATCGATATATATGCTCGCACTCGCGCGAACGTTCGTTCCGGTTTAATGGAAATTTAAAGACGTCGAAGAGATTACCGTTGAGTTATCGACACCGTGGAATATAGCACCGTAGGAACGTGCAAGTACGCCAGTAACGTAAACTTAATTTCGAGGAAACGCCAGCCACGGATAAAGATAATATCATTCGACGTATTTCCCGGTAAAATCTTCGCCGGGAAATAAACGATAACGGCAATTTTTCTCTTTTTATTCGCGTTGCTGCGCATGCCAGTGGTATAGATCAATCGCTCCTGCGTCTAGGGAAACGTCCGTACGGAATATTCGGCCGAGTCGCGTAAGCTTTACCCACGTAGAAAATGGTTCGATCACTTGCCGCACAGGCGGTATAATTGCTTCGATACGTTGCAATTTTAAAAGGCCATAGGCAAATAGTACAAGTCAATAGTTTAGTTTATTGACCCGTTCACTGCGCCGCTCGTACAATATTCGAGGTTCCAAAGGAAAATTGCACACCAGCGATCTATCAATATTTACCGAACTCTATAAACAGTGATAGCTGCTCGGGACATTGTATAAATATGATAAGGCAGACGATACCTTTTTCCCTCTTTCTCCCTCTTTCTCCACTCTTTTTCCCTCTTTTTTCCCCCATTTTTTACTTTTTCCCATGACTGTTTGCGCGACGCCGGCGGATCGATGTGAATCGATAATTTAAAATAATTTCCAAATATCACCGTGACCGCAGCGGAAATCGCGAAGTACAGGGGGGCACCATCGGCGACGTGCTTTATTAATTTGCGCGTCTGGGGCGTTTCTCGCTTCGATAAATATTACGCGAGGTGCATTTTAAAATGGCGCGCCGAGCGCTGCGCACGGTAGCCATTTTTCCGACTAATTGAACTCGCTAAACAAATTTTCATAATCGCGACGACCCATCGGCCGAGATTTAAATCGCCGATTAACGTCGTCAATGAGCACCGATTTCGCAATTATCCCCACCCCGATCGAGCGGAAATTTCGCGGAAAAGTTGGTCGCTGTCTCGCGCTCTTCGCTACTCGCTACCTTCGCGTTTTCACCTCATCCCGTCCCGGCGAGATCGGTCGGTGTACATTCTCGTTGCACTTTTCACGCTCCCAGACACCTCGTAAAAACTCCGCGTTCTTACCTCGTCTTTTTTACGCCACCGTATCTCCAACATCTTTCACGGTTCGCACGTTTCACTCATTTTCCATGCTTTTACCCGTCGAGGATCCTAGCGTGCAGCGTCCCTGTCCATAATATCCCGTCCCCCTGTTTCCGCTGTTTTAAATTCAGTTTTACGTCACGGTCTAACCGCTCCTCTCATCAGCGGCAAATTGAGCGTGTCGGCGTAACGGGAACTGCAGTTGGCCAATTGATAGTTCAAACATGCTTGTGCGTCGCTTGCACGCGACTCGTTCTACGCTCGTTCGATTACCAGCGTTCGATTCGCGAAGCAGTTTTACCCGGCGCCCGCGTCGCAGCTCGGCGACGGCTGCAAAGTTGCACGTAGACGTCCATCCGGCCACAATTATTCCGCTATCACCGTGTAAACTGCGAAACCGAGTTTCGTTTGGTTCCACCCCGTCCAACTCCCCCGGTCCGCGTCTGTCACATATGCCTGGCAGCGAGTTATTATTCTGGTCATTTGCTTAACAGAGTTATGCAAAATCGCGCAACTTCGGCAACCCCTTGTTGAACCGCGGAGAGGGGAGCGTCACGTGCGAACACAGCAATTTCGTGCTTCGTTATAAGTATTCATACGCGTTAAAAAGCGCCGAATAAGCCCTTACTTGGCGTTGTTTGCCCGCGTACCACGGCTGGTCCGCCGGTGAATTCTAAATCACGCGAAGCCGGGGCACGGGCCAACGGACACACCCCTGTGCGCCGTTCTGCGCCGCCAAGAGTTTCGAATAAACGACGCCGCGGGTACGCTTAAGCAAACGCGAAAATAGAAGAACGGACAATTAACGAGGCCGGGTATTAAGCGATTGAAAATAGTTAAAAATAGTGGAAATAAAATATCTCGGCCGGTTTAAACCGCCGAGCATTCTTTCCTGGCACTGTCTTGTTCCTGGCGCGAGGCCAGTGGTCGGTTAACCGAAACCGGTGCTTCGAAGATCGTTATTATCTCGCGGATAGCTATTGCGTTTCGGCGGTTTACAAACGTTTAAACATCGGTATCGGTGTGCTTCGTTTTGGATGCGCGAAATTTAACTGGCCGAGACTCCGTTTCCGTATCTCCGCTCTTCGACTCTCGGTTCCGTTGCTGGATAATTGCGCCGGGAAATAAGCTGACCTTTCGGAACGACGACGGGAAAGCGTCTCTTCGATTTCATGAATATTTTGAGCAGCGATCTCGATCCGAGAGATCATATTTCCGTGACTTTCTCTTCCCAAGTTGCCGGGTTTTTCTTTTTCCTGAGGAGCGAACGTTCGCCGGGGTAACTTAGGCGAAGCTAAGTGGGGTCGATATCGCTGCGGACTCTGACCGATAAATACCTGATCTAGCGGTGACCTAAAATTCCCGTGGAATTCTTAATGCCACCGGCGAGAGTCCGCGTGTTCCAACTCGAACGGGAATTCATTTCGAAGATTACTACGGCTCAAGTCAGCAGGTCACGGAGCTGATACGCTCGTAACTTCTACGAATCATTCGATTAATCTTCCTTCCCGACGGCTCTATAATTCGATTACCGAAAATCTGATTAAGTCGCGGGATTATCGCTTTATCAGAAGCTGCGGGGATTCGGCCGAGACAGCATAATCGGTCGATTCTTCGGCGAACGTGTAATCGAGGATTCCTCTGCAGGTCTTCCGTTGTACGAAACTTGGAAACAAAATGGGAATGGAAAACCCAGGGGTCCCTCGGATCGTGGGACGGAATTTAATTTCTCCTTAGTTACCATATCTCTTGGACGCACTCTCCTTCGAGACGTCGCCGTTCCGGAAGATTCGATCGATTCATTGATCCGTGATCGATGATGGGTGGTTACCGTTTGGTGTCCGTCGTTTCGCGCAAGATCCGGCCTAAGTGCATCGTATGGCGGTAAATAACGCCGATATTCGACTCGCGGTAAAATTGGATGGTAACCGAAGCGTAGACAAGTATTCGATACTCGCGTCGCGACGCAGCCAGCCAAGGCATCGACATTATGTTGCGCGGTATGGAATTCGGCAAATGATGCGGAACAGGCCATTTGTGCGAGCCAGAATTCATCCTCTCTGCAGCCACCGATCCCTGTTTGCTTCCCTTTGTTCGATTACCCCTTTGGAAACAGAGCTCGCGACTTTATTCTTCCGATTTAAATAAAAATAATCCACCAACTCTCTCTCCCTCTCTCTCTTTCTCTCTTTTCCCTTCGTCCCAGGTAGCAGAAAGACAGTCGCTGTGGAAACTACGATTAAAAGAGGGAAAGGGGGAGAAAAAATTGGAATGTTTCGTTGGTAAAGTTTGCGACGATCCTCGGAATTTCATTTACCTCCCTGAAATAGCGAGGGAGAGGGAGAGAGAATTTAGGAAAACAAGAATCGGCTAGGGCCCGCGAAATTGGCCGCGTTTAATATCTGCAATTGTGACAGAGGAGGTGGACGGCTGCGAGCGGAAGTTCGTTATTGTACTCGGAGTAAAGAGAACCGCAATGGAACGGTGCTGGTGGTCACCTATAGAGAGAAACACCTTTTGACCGGGACTTTCGGTAATTGGCGCGAGTTTGCAGCCGAGTTTCGTGTTCCTTGAGCCGAAGGCATCGAAGTTGAGAGCCGGCCAGACGAACGACAATTAACACGCATCCGTAACCCCGAAAACTTTGAACGTGTCGCCGGTCGTCGCTCCGTGTCCCGGCAAACTTTTAAGAAGGATCGTTATTGGCCTCCTTTGTTTCGTTCTCCGACTACCGTTGCGGGCCCTAGACGATGGAAAACAAAGCTGTCGGACGTAAAGCGCCGCTGGGAGGTGTATCGATGTTTCTCCAACCGATAAACCAAGTTTCCCCGAGCCAAGTTTGCGTTGCAATCACGACCGAAGGGTTGCGTGCCCGGCATTTCTTTCGCGATCCTGCCATTTTTATTGCGTACACGAGCTTTCCAACCCTACCGTTCCCCGTCCCCGCACGGCGCCGGCGTCGTCCACGGCGCTCGGCTTTGCCGGCAACTTCCGGATTAGAGATTCCCCGCGAGTTTCGTAAATTCGACCGAGACTTTTAATCGACACCGTCTTCCGGCACCATGGAATATTCAACGCGGCGCCGTCGCGACGCTGCGGTAACGCGACAACGCACGGGTCGTACGCGACCTATCGCGCGGTGGTTTATTTATTACAAAGCGGGGTGAAAAATTTATTTACCGTAACAAACGAAGCACCGCCAATCCATTTGTAGCGGGAGATTATAATCGAACTCGATTAATTATCGTCGCTCGATACAGGCTCGCGATAATGCACCGTGCCACGAAGACAACTTCTGCAATCGCTTTAACGATCAAATAAATTATATCGGGCAGAGAGCGATTTCAGTCGACTCGTATCCTCCTGTAAAATGCGCCCCGCTGATTGCTTCGGAAATTATTCGGAAGCCTCGGAAAATTGCCAATGAATATTCTATACGCCGTCTGTAGTTTTCTCTCGATTTATCTTCCGCGCCTGGCCGCCGCGTCGCGGCGCGGTGTGCCGCTTAATAATGAAAAAGCGAGCGGAAAAAATGCCCTTCGGCTCGATTATACCGATCGACGCGATCGACCGCATCGGAAGCGGGCTAATTTCCAATAAATATTCCGCGATTTAGTTATAATACCGACACGCCTAATCAATCGAACGCCGCGACGCGCCGGGACAATCGCCGCGTGGCTCGTTGGCCGCGTGGAAAGGCAGTTAATTAATAAAGTCGTCGTCGGCGGCGGCGCCGGGCGCCGGCGTTCACGCGTCGAAACTTTTGTCGTCGCTTGGTCGCAGGGCCCCTGGCGGGGGAGTAGGGGCTGGCTTTAATATCGATAGCCGAGCGTTCGAGCCGCGATCGCAAATTAACGAGGCCGTCGATTGAAATGAAAGTAGCTCGAGCTCATCTGGAAGAGCTTTGTGCTCTGACCGAGCGCGCACCCCCGTTCGAGCGCGGAAGTCAAATAAATCAAGCGCGAACAAGCGACGCCCCCGCTTCGTGCCGAACAATTACGCGTCGCCCGTGTACGCGGCTTTGTCGCGCGCGAATCCCAGCGTCGCCTGGGAAAACCTGTTTTCTTCCCGCTAATGCCTCGATTTCAACGAGACCGGCTTGCGATTGTAACGCCACGCACAAAGCCGCGATCATTCCGTCGCAGCTGAACCGTTCGCGATGACTTTGCCGAAAGGCGAAACGATGCAAACCGACGCGTCTATGCGCACACGCGAACCATCGCTTCCTATTCTTCCTTTCTCTTCTTTTTCTCCTGCCGGCTCCGATTTTCCGCAGGTTCCACCACCTCGTCTCGGACTATTCTCGGCTAGATCGAATTAGACGGGAAAGAGAGTCGTTTACCGCGAGAGAGGAATCCCGAGTAACTATAAATTCGTCGAGCGGGTAATCCGTGGCAAATGGTCCGTGAATATGCAGGAATCGGAATGTCCCGGTTATTCCTGCGCGGGGAACGAATACTCGTAAAGTCGAGGCACTTGGGCGAAACTCGCTGGAAATATGGTACGCGGATGGTGCCGAACATTGATTGGAAAATGCGGGAAGAAAACGGAATCGATCATCGCGTGTACCCGCTCGATCGTAATAATTCATGCACGCGCAGATATTCTCGGCTACACACGCTCCGGGGAATAAGGGCTGATTTCGTCGCGAAACAGAAATTTCCAGCTGTCGAAGGGACAATTCCCTGAAAAATATGGCGGTCCGTTATACTCGCGGGAAGCGGCCGAGGAATATTCGAGAAATTGAAACTTCTTTCTCTCTCGTGATATATCGTCGATAC
Source organism: Eufriesea mexicana (assembly GCF_001483705.2). Taxonomy (NCBI): domain Eukaryota; kingdom Metazoa; phylum Arthropoda; class Insecta; order Hymenoptera; family Apidae; genus Eufriesea; species Eufriesea mexicana. The sequence goes on along the minus strand of NW_016908822.1, from coordinate 1,147,009 downwards.
CACTCGAAATTCGATCGCAAACTTCCGCGTCTCCTTTCCACCCCCGGTCAATTTCCCGGTTAGCTGGAAATCGCGCTGGAATCGCCGGGCGAAGCGGCGGGCCGGTGAAATCGGAGAATGAAACGAGCCTATTAATGAAAGGGGGTTGGACATTGGACGGGGTAAGAAGCAGGAGGAAGAACTGGCAGAAGGATTGAAATTCAAAAGGAAACGTCCTCTTCCTGCCGCTCCCCACATGTCAAACGGAACGTCTAATGGCGAAAAATTGCTTTTCACCATGGAACCGTTCGGGGAAAGAGGTCGGTTGAAGTGGAAGAAAGCATATTCTATTCCGAAGCGGAGAAAAGACGGCGTGGATAATGATACTCTTCCAGCCGGGGGTGGAGACAATGGCGAAGGAAAAAATTAATTGCTCGCAGCATTATTCGAACACCCGCGCGATCGCCGAGTGGAAGATATCCCTGACGTAATTGTTGTGCCGGCCATTACGCGTAAACAATCGAATGGATTCAAGATCCGTGCCGGTAAATTCGTGTTCGGCATTGCGCTTTACCTATGAATATTAATTAATACTCCGCCAATTTATTCCTTATTCGTTGCGATATCGAATTCATCCGCGGCAAATTAATAAACGAACCAGCCGTAATTGGTGTTCGATTTCTCGTTACAGCGGGGATGCCATACGCGGAGTTCGCGCGATCATCGTCGTCGTTAGAGCGGAAGGAAAATCGAGAAAAAGAAGAAAACGGAAGAAAGACTGGCGCGCACGCGAGCTGGCCAGTTCTCGTGATTCCAGATCGCGAAATTTTTCAGAGAAACGGGAAAATTGGTCGACGAAAAGGGTAAGCTGGGAAATTAATTTACACCGACGCGGGTACGCGCGCCCTGGGGAAAGTTTTCACGTAATGATTCGCCCCCACGGCGCCTTTACGACATCCTCGGCAACGCGATACTTTGGAAAATATCGTTCGGAACAGCAGGAACGCGGGGTTATCAATTTTTTATGGTACGATCTCGAGGTACTCCGGGGTATTATGATAGGGTGCTTTCACGGTAGCCGTATGCGCTAACATCGCTGATAAAAATTCCGGCATCGTTGCTGGCTGCTCGAATCGCCGTTTAATAAACCATCGAATTTCAATTACGGCCTTGAGCGAGCTTTCGCGGTGGCTAGCGGTGAGCGAAGACGAAGAAATAATTGGCCGCCGTCGCGAGTACACGGATTAAACGCGTTAATCGACGTCTAGAGATTTTGCCCGTGGTATTTCCTAGGGACACGCCGCTAGTGCCGTTTCCTCCAGCCCCCGACGATCCGCGACAATAATATCTCGGCCCAGAGGGAACGTCGAGCACTCGAACTTTCGAGCACGTCTCGCGACACCGTGTATTTTCGTCCCGTTACACATCCGCGAGGCGCGTCTCGCGTTACGTCGCGTTATGCACCCTTGCCAGCAGCTGCCGCGAACGCAACCCTCTTCCAGTCGGAGCACGTTCGACCCTTGCATGGAAATAAACCGGGATCGTGCCGAACGAAAGGAAGATTTCTCGAAAGGCTCGCGTTAAAGAATTATCGCGTCGCTGCTTCGATCTCGTGGAAATTTTATCGACGTCGGCCGCGTAACTTCCGCGTCGGGGCGCGAGCACTCGGGTACCCGGTGCAGGCGCAGGCGAAGGGGTACGTCGGCCCTGGAATCGTCGCGTTTTCGCCGCTCGGATTAAGCCGCTTCGTTCATTCGAGCACGGATTTGCCGACGGATTTACTTTCGACGAGACTTCGCGCTGTCGCCGACCGACTGCTACGAGTTGCGTTTAAGAAATACGAAATACTACGAATACGAAAATTCTCCTCGGGAAATCCTCTTACCCGAACAGCCGCGTTGCATCGGGGTCCCCGGAGGAGCTTGCAGATTTCGCGGCTCGATTCGAGCAATTTTCGCCAAAGTTCCGCGTACGTGCGAAAACTCTGCTACCTTTAACCCGACGATAAACGCGTAACGAAATGTCTCGGCTGATTTTAACCGGATTATCGCGAACCATGTATTTTAACGTTTCCGACGTAGTATTTCGGTGTAACTGGATCTGTCAGGGCGCAAATGAATTTATTGCATAAATATCGCGCGATAGGTATCTCGCGGAATTCGCGTCTCGATTTACTTCGCGGAAAGCAGTATCGATATCGAAATTATCATCGAATTACTACGCGCGAGTTAGGCTTCGCGTATGCGGGAAAAATACGCTGCTCGGAAGATGGAAATTGGCGAATGCCGATCTATCATGAGTCTCAATTTTGATAGTCCACGCACAATACCCGGCTCGTTATCGCAATGCTAGAGAGAGCGTGCGCTAATAATTTGTTTATTCGGCGTATTATTAGCAGTTCGCTCTGATCCAGGTAATATTCCGCGAATTAATATTAATCACTTTCCATATGTAATTACATCCGCCGCGAAGCGGATATCCCAAAGCCGTCGGGTTAATTGAAATTTCCAATATCGCTATTTGCTCGACGTCTGGCGTGTCTGTGGCGAAGAACCAATCGTAGGAAAAAATATAAGACGAGTAGGATCTTCTGTGGTTGATCTCAGGCGTGGACGCGAATATCCGAGCAATCGTTTCGATTCGTTACGAAACTCTATCCGGAATTGACGTCTCATCTCGGAAACGCGAGGAAGATTAAATTTTCGAGCGACCGCAAGTGCGATCCGTCGTCCATCAAAATTTCCCATTCGACACACCGTTTCGATGGCTTAACACTGTCACGACTGACCAGTAACTCGTGGCTAAATATGCTATCCGCGAGTGACGATAATCGAAGTGTCGCGCACAAATGAGTACGTATAGTCGGCGTTTCTGTCCGAATAAAAGTCAACGTTCATTTCGTTAAAAGCGGCTGCATGTTATCGGCAAGTGCAAAAATAAAATATCGAAAAACGGTCAGTTTGTTTCGGTCGGTAGTTATAGCGTTAAATCGCTCTCGGGGCGTTTAGCGAAGCGACATAAATCCCTGGACGAAATCGTTACGTTATTTATCGCGCTGGTTTGCGACGAAACGAGCGGAACAACGAGCGTGGCCGAAGTTGCAGGCAAGTTTCATGGAAAATTGCGCAATCGGACCGTCATCGACAAATATTGCCCACTAGGAGAAGAAACTTGTTTCGTTGCAGCAATTTTGATCCCACGGACAAAGTTTCCAGCTTTCGACTTACAGCCACTCGAGTATCGGCTTTGCGAAAAGAAATCTTTCCCTTTCCACGGCAAGTTTCCAAGCCCCAAACGGTTAAACGAGTCCTCGAAAACTGCGGTTTCCTTTAAACAATCGATCGTTAAGAACGGATCCTTATTCGCGGTGTATTCCGAAGCTCGACGGACGGAGGGACAGGGCAATTATTTTCCTGCCTCGCTACCGAAACCTCGACTTCGACTGTTCGTCTGGCGTTGCGAATCCGCGTGTTAAGTTGCATAATTGGCCTCGTTTGTAAATCACGCGAACCTCTTTTACGTTTGACTGGAGCTGCGCGAGTCAGGTGCACGCGCGACTACGCTCGAAGGAAGAAAAGAGGACAGCGCGTTTCTACTGGAAGATATTTTTAGGGACATAACGTAGAATTAAACGCTAAAAGACCGGTTACGATAAATGCAGAGCAGTACTCGGTGACTCGGTGTTTATTTGTTTATTTATTTATTATTATTTACTGCACATTCTAGTCGAACTTCTATGTTGCCTCGGGTCACCGGACACGAGGCGTCGTTCAAAAGCCTAATTTAGGCTATTAGGCTTCGGCATTTAGGATCTGGCTGCTAGATGGGCCGTAGAAGGTCGGGGCCAGGCCACGCGATGTGGCCCCGCGCGACCCTGGTTCCCCGCGAGGGTGACCCTTCAGAGGAGCTAACTCGGAGGGAGGAGTCTTCACCTTTGACCTTGACGTGAAAGGAGTTTCTCCTCCTTCGGGGAGGCGCTTGTTCTCTGGACGGGCTTTAACATTAGATTTACGGAATCCGTCAATTTGACGGATGGATTGCTCCAATTATACGATGGTAACAGATCTAGACAACTTATATTAAGATTGTTAATATAATATATAATTGTTTTTAAATTAAGCTAATCGTTAGAGAAAAGGCACGTGGTTTCCTTTACCTGTCAATTTGACAGGTCTCCTTAGAAATAGATATACAGATAGCATCCGTAAACGTAGTGTTAAAAGGCCCCGTCCTAGGAGTCAGATTGACAGTGAAGAGTTAGTTTTTGAGAGTTAAGAGTTATGGAGAGTTCACGAGTGGTTGAGATAGTCATAGAAGATAGAGTCGTCAGTCGGAATGCCGTAATTAGCGAGTGGAGTTACGGTCGTGGTCGCCTAGTAAAGTCTTATCATAGCGACTTCGCTTAAAACACGATAAGCACTTCGCTAAGACCACCATCCACCTTGATCCCCTACGCTACTCGGTGAAAGATTGTTTCAAACTCTGTTAAACATCGATTATTCAACATCTTGGAAGAAAAGTCGCGCCACTGACGGGCCTATTTATATCGCCTGCCCCGGTCGTTCCGTATTTTCAATCAGGCATTAGCAGAACGATCGATGGCTGCATGATGAAGAACGATCGACGTGGATTTTCTCCGATTTGCCTTCGTTTCTCGACGTCGGCCCGCGAAAGATGAAAAATAGCAGGGAAAGGTCTCCTCGAGAGTGCATATAATCGCGTACTCTTATTCTTAATTAACTTCCACTTCTATATTAGTTTCTTTCTCCGTGCTTTAATACCACCTGCCGACCGCATATTTCTCTCCGCCGAGAACGAATACGTTTTCATTTTCACACAGCGATACGATTTCTACACCTCGAGAAATACTCCTCGAGAGGAACACGCGTTAAACGTCTCGTTAAAGCGTTATTTGTTTCCCGTTAAACTCCGAGCGAAATAAACCGCGGTGAACCTCGAATTCGGTAATTCGAGATACGGCTAGATAATCCCCGGGATCCTTTTTGTTCTTTAACGATCCACCCGATGCTTCCCCCCGCGGTTCCCGGGGAGCGAAGCGAGCTATTTTACAGCGGGAAACGAATTGATTTCGTCCCCTGGAAATGCGATAAATTATCGCGACATCACCTTACAATGGCGGGCCCGTTGCGTCTAGCGGCCGTGTCGTTCTGGCTACATACAAGTTCCAATTTTAGGGATGAGAGCACTGCAATGCGACACTCGCGTACCACCTTTAACCACTGAAATACACGCACCGGGGAGAAACGAGCGATCGAACGCGGTGCTCTCTCTATCGAGACGCTTCCACGTGCACGCCCGTCCAGCGAAACGGCCAGAGATTAATTTTCCTTCGGTACATTTTACCGATGGTTACCCTAAAATTTCGCCCGAGCTCGGCGAAAGTTACCGGATTGGAAGCACTCGGAGCGAATCCCGGAATCACGGCGTGCACGCGATGCAGGGGAACGTAGCAACAAAGAGCAGCGTTCGCAGCAGTCGTCGTAAATCCGGGAACGCGTCCACTTTCAATGGAACGTAAACCAAACCTAGGGACCCGAGCAAACCGGGCAAAAATCGGGATTCATCGCTGCAACCACGGAACCAGGGTGATCGTAAATCGCAATCTCTCGGTAATCACGCGAGCACGGTCTCCTTTGGTGGCCTAACATCCAGCCGGCGAATCCGCAGAATTCCTTTACGTCTCCAGGGATCACTAAACGCGCGACAGATATTAACTCTGGCGAAGACTAACCGCACCCTTCCTATAATTCCGACTTAACGATCGTCAAAGTGAATCCCAGATGAGTTTGTCCCGCGATTCGCGCCGCGTTCTATCCGACACCGGCATCAGCTGTCGTACGTACGTTTACAAGTAAGATCTTCAACTGATCCAAGGCTCAGCGATTGTCTCCGGCCTTTGAGTCCGCGATTCGCCGGAGAGAACACCTTTGATACGGATTAATATCCCGAGTTTGCGAGATTATTACGACGGGTAGGATCCTGGCAGAGAAATTCGCATTCTTATTCGCGCGATACGTCGAAACAGCGTGGCTCGATCTGTGAGAACGCATCTCTACTGTCTACTGGCGAAGAAGAAAGAGATTTTTCCACTCGTAGCGACGTCAAGGATCCCCAGTCAATGGGGGCCTGGTTTACGTCTCTATGACCACCCCCATCACTCGCGGACCACGACTCGTGGGCCAGGGCTGGAAAAAGCGTAGCCATTTTCTCAAGAGCGATACGGTTTTCCCGACACAGCCCCCCTCGTGCGTAATAAACTCTGACAAAATCCGACACAGTACCTTCCGCTTATTTAATCCCTTACGATATCCCTTGGGATCTTGTAATAGCAAAATCCTCGATTCTGCTAAAATCTCTTGAAGCGTCTTTTTATACCGTTCGCCTATCTCCGTGGTCACCGTGACTACCCTCGGGGTATCGTAGGCCTTGTGGTCCAGGTCAGACCTTCGAGATATCGACGAGGTGAGACTAGGTCTCTGGCGACCTCGCCTTTAAAGTTGCTTTTTCAGTCACCGTTCTAACTTTGGTCAAATTTACCAATTTCTTAAATCATCCTATATCTGTGATCAGTGTTTCGATCTTTTCAAAGCATCTTATACCCGTACCCTTATCCCGTCTAGCTGAAGAGATCCTCTTAAACGCACCCCGACATCTTCCTCTGGAAAGTTATACCGTGGTAATCTTATCGCGGATAAATCTGGAAAACGAGTACTTAAAATTCGGTATCGAGGCTCGTGGCAAATGCGCGCCGTATCGGAGGGAGAAAATGCAGCGTGCTATAGGTGGAGGATCGGGAGGCAGGGGCTGTTTGGGCGACACGGAGCGATAAGGGCGGGACGACATTGTTGGTGGGTATCTGGTGGCAGACGACGGCGGAAAAATATCTCGACAATGCCGATGACAAGCGGCTTCTGAACGTTATCTGTAAACTGGAAGGGTGGCACGGAGCCGAAGAAAGCGAGGGAACGGCACCTGGCACCCCTTGCCGCGGTCGTGCAGCCAAGATGAAAAGGCCGCATTCAAGTTTACGACCTGTTCGCGGTATTTAATGGGGCCTGGAACGTCCGCGTGTCTTTTGCCAGTTCGCAGCTGGTGCACGTGCTCGTAAATGTTCCCCGGTTTGTTTTGTTGCCTCGTATCGGACCGTGTTCCCCGGCACTCCCGGCCCGCTGGATGCTTGGAATTAATTGGCGCGGAATTCGAGCGTCTGCGAATTGCCGCCTAGGCGCGTGTACGCGAGAGATTAAACGGGAGTTTTAGATGTATAGATAGGAAGGGGTCAGAAGAAGCACGTAGGCCGCTTATCGAATAGCGAGTAGCCGGTGAAAACGGATACAAGCACGCGTCCCAAGAATTACCCCTGGCGGGTCGTGCAGCCGACATTGCTCGAAAATTGCATACATCGGTCGGTTATAGAAGTATTATAATAATTACACGGCGGCCACGGGGCTCGTGCCTCACAGGCCCGATGTCACGCAATGTTTGTATAAAAATGGCATTCCGTATATAATTCCGGGGCGTTATCGGGACGACGTGAAAAATTAAAAGCGCGACTCGCCGCTAATCTCGCGGGGGATCGTTTCGCGGAAGCGGCGGAAATTTCGTTTCGTTCGCGCGATCGCGAGAGGCTGGAATTTTCCGCGAGCGGCGCGCGTTAGTCGGCCATGCCGTCGGCCATAGGCGCGCGTGAAATTACCGCGGGGCGGGCCTGTTTTATCGCAAATTAGGTTTAATCGACGAACTTGGGTAACGTTGTTAATCCGCGCGAGAATCCAACCATCGACCGATCAATTTATTTCGCACGGCCGCGCTCATTCGCGCCTCCCGTCATTCTCGCTATTTAATTATTACACCGAGACAAGAAGCGTGCCCGCGAGCGGTCGTCCATTGCGTGCAACCGCATTTTCGTTCACGGTACACCGCATCCGTGAATTCGGCCCGCGTTTAGCAGAGAAGAATATTCCGGGATGGAATTACAGCTGAAAATCGCGGTTGAAAATGGTAAATGAAAGTAGAAAAAAATCCAAAGAGGCAGAGAAAATGAATCGAGAGGAAAGAGACGGGGGAGGTGAAACGAGATTGCGACACTCGCGAGTTTCGAAGGCGTCGCAAGTGGCCCGAGAACGCTGGAAATCGGGGAAAATCGGTTTAGAGGGCGTCCAACAGCGTGCCTCGGAGGTAAACGCGAAACGATTCTAGGGTTTGCGCGGCACGACAAGTGTCACGGCCTCCGACGTATCGATCAGGTCGAGTGAATGCCGCGAAAGTAGCACGCCCTACTCGCGCTTCCACTTTTTCGCGTTCGCGAATACGAACGAGCCTACTACGTCGGCCGCGGAGAAGTTGCCCGCGTTACCGGATACACACGATTTCGCGGAAACTTGGGCACGGGCTAACCGGTTGGGCGCGATTTTTTCCAGTTTACCTTGTCACAGCCCGGGGCCCCCGGTACACTCGTGCTTTCCGCTCTCCGGCGAGCGCAGCGTCGCGGAAACGCGAGTCGGAGGGAACGAATTTGATTTTTAACAAAAATTCTTGCCCGATTCCGGGCTATTTTATCGTGTCCCGGAAGCGAGGCGCGAAGGTACGGCGAGGAAGATGGAGTCGAAGAAGAATCGGTGGCTGCCAGCCCGACTCGCGTTGACGAGTAATTTATGATCTGCCGCGGTTCTAATTTCGCGGATAAGAAAAGTCTCTGGTATACGACGGGCTGGTGTATTCGTAAATGATTGATATCGGCCGGAGGTGGAGCGAAACAATGAAACTTGCCACCATTTTTCCCGGGAAAAGTTAATTTATAAGGGATCTCCGATGCAGAACTGCTCGTTACCAGGATTCCTCGCGCACTCGAGAGAGCGATCTTCCTTCGTTTACCTTCAGCTATCCGCGGATACTGTGATGAAAAAAGCTGATTAGCGTCTTATAAATTTCCCCGGAGATTTGAAACTCCTGACGAGAGACAAGCCGAAACCCGATGACGCGCGAATGCAACCATTTTCACAGGCGTGGCAATCTCTGTACATCCAGATATCCTGTTTTCCTTCCACGAAACGCGATATCGTATTGCGCTTCGAAATACGCGCCATTCCAAATGCATACCGTATCGCATCGGAAGATCAGCGATCGTTATCGGAATTCGTGGGAAATCTGTTCTGCGTCGCGACCACGAGACACCTTGCCACGATGAAATAACTAAAAGTCTTGTCTGAAATCTCCTTTGGACCACCTCGAATATTTTCGAATCTTCCCTAATTGTCGTGGTGCTAGTTAGTCTCGTCCCCGTAGGAATTTCGCGACTTTTGGACCAAGGTAGACCGAGAGAAACTCGAGTAGACTCAGACGGAACGCAGAGTCTGTGTATATCACGAGTATGTCTGTTATAAACGCGGTGAAATATACGGGTTCGTGATTTCACTCGGGACAATGTGACGAGATCCTCTGTTGGTTTTAGCAGCGGTTCCTTGCCAGAGGTAAACGCAAGAATGTACACGGTAAGTGGAGTACTGCGAAACTGTTCCGCCTTCCTGAGGGATAATGCGCCGGTCTTCTCTTTGACGTGACTCGAGATGAACATATCAATCAGCGTCATGGCGTCTTGTTCCGTCTTTCGGAACGCTGGCTCGCATTCGTCGCGATAATTACCCGGAATGTGCCGGTCCGTAATGAAATAATGGACGTAAATGGCGTTTTAAATATCGAATCGGGCTGACTAATTGGCACTTAAGTTCCCGCTCGCTCGCTATCGTTTAAACATTAACAAGTGCACTGCGGTGCCGGGTGACAAGCCGTTGTTACGAGCAATTAACGTTCGAATTCAAATTGGTACGGCGTTGTAACGAGTTCGAACGAACCGTGCTCGTCGAACGAGAAACAAATTTTCCTTCGAGTCCCGTGCCCATGATGGGCGATGTTCGCGGATGCTGCACACGGAGGAGGTCGCGGCGATACGAATTATCTGAACCAACTGCGTTAATTAATTAAGGACGCGACCATTTTGCACGAGAAAGTAGAACAAAATCGTTCGAGCAGCCACGGCAATAAGTAGACGCTGCGCGCAGTAGAGAAATCCGCCGAAAGGCAGACCGAGAGTCAATCTTTCAAGCGTAAAACCCCGTCTTGCTGCTATGACATATTTGTTATATACGTCTCGATGCATCAAACGCCGCATGAAATTGTGAAATATAATGATCGATTACTGGGATACAGGTCGTCAAAGTTGACGAATTTTAGAGCTCCTATATGTCTCGAGATTTATAGCATGTTCGATGTACCGATACATATTCTACTTGAGAAATTTTATGTTTTAAACATTTTTCTTAACTATATTCTATAAACGTGAATTTTGCAATTCAACGATACGAAATAACTCTGAATTTACTCGTATAATTCCTGTTTCAAGATACCAAAAATTTTATCGATACTTAAATAACGAATTAGAGAAATAGTCCCGTTAATTTATATGGAATAAACTATGAAATCATCTCACAAAATTTGTAAACTTTGTAGAAGGAATTACATTGCAAAAATTTCAAGAAAACAGACGAATCAAGATGTAATCGTGATCAAAAAGTAGTAAAAACACTTAATATAAGTGCATCATGGAAATTTTTACCCTCAAAGCATAAATATAGTTATAATTTGTAAAAAGTTTATAAATTATTACATTTACATCGCAAATAACAAATTATTCATAACGTAAATTTAAAATAAGAGGAAAAAGATTAATAAATTATTAGCTATTACACAAATTGATAACGAAATTGTGTTAAAATGTACATATGATATGCAAAAAGGTTATGAATTATTACACTGATTGTTAATAACAAATTGTTTACAATGTAAATTCATAATAAAAGTGAAAACATTAATAAATTATTGGCTATTACACGAATTTATAACGAACTTGTATTAAAACGTACATACGATATGCAAAAAGTTCAAAAATTATTACACTAATTGTTAATAACAAATTAATATTGTTATTAACAAATTGTTCACAATGTAAATTCATAATAAAAGTGAAAAAAGTAATAAATTATTGGCTATTACGTGAATTTATAACGAACTTGCGTTAAAATATACCAATAATTTGTAAAAAGTTTATAAATTTTTACACTAATTGTTTATAACAAATTAATATATTTAATAACAAATTGTTCACAATGTGAATTTATAGTAAAAGTGAAAAAATTACTAAATTATTGGTTATTAACACGGAAAAAGGAAATTAATGGAAGCTCGAAAATTTCTGATCGGGGTGGGGGGGCTTGGCCGATCGGAGGCTATATAAAGGGCGTCGCGACGCAGCAAAACTCATTTGTCGGTTCGGTCTCGCGAGTGTAACATCTAAATTTTCGTAGTGCGCGAAGGGTGGGGGTCCGAAGTTAGGTCGGGGATGGGCCCCCCACCCACACACCACCCCATTAAACCATTCACTAATAATTTTTGTTTTGTTTTCAGGAATTAATTTTTTTTTTGTTTACAGGTATTAATTATTTTTTTTCTTTCAGGATTCAATAAACTTTTTACTTTTTCAGATTTTTTCTTTTTCCATTTATTTCTATTTGAGCATTCGAATATTTTGCATAATAAATTCGAATGTTCCGTCGTTGGTTTTTCTTATTATTAGAGTCTATTAAAATGAAATATATTAGTGTTGCGATAGTAAAGCTTTAGTATACCGAACCGAAGTCCCTTTGATAAGACACGAAATATAATAAAATGTCTGTAGATTCTCTTTAACTTCTTTCGCTTCAAGTTAGATTAGGCTATCTTTGTTACGCATAGCACCAGTAGGCTGCGCCACTAGGGCGCATGTCCGGGTCTCGATGCGTAGCCACCTCCACGCGGTGAGACCTGGTAATTGGTATCGTTTTCCAAAGAATAATTTTTGGAAAACGATACCAAGCTAAGAGCTACGCATAACGTTTAAGATATTTCCTATCTTTTGTAAATTTTCGATGTTTCAGTTAAACATTTAAACATTGAAAAACATTGAAATAAAAATATTGGTAATATTTGAAGAAAATTAATCTCTGAAGAAACTGAAAAGTACTTATATGCTTAGACAATAGAGGTGAGCTTGTCAGACAAGATCTTTAGGCTTGTTTAAATCAAAAGAAAATAAAACATGATCTCAATTCAGTAAGAACACTGCAGTGCAATGGGGTTGCTGAGAGGAAGAACAAATCCACCATAATTCAATGAATAGCGAGAATTATTAGGGAAATTCATGTATTTGAATACTTATGTCTTGCCAGACATCTCATTTGCAGTTAGGATGTTTGTTATAATTTAACCATGATCTTAAAATGATGGACATGAATAGGAGGGAGGGAATTGAAGGGAATATTAAGATATTTGAGTGTGTGTATTGTCTTGAATTTGGAAAAGGAAGAGAAACCAATGAAATGTGTTGTATTGATATATAGACTGATATGTGAAGTCCTACTGGAAAAGAAGGTGAAAAGATTGTGATATGTGAATAGATTGAATGCGATAAATATAGAAAATTAAATCTAAGCTCCTACATAGAAAAATGTTGTTATATAGGAGAAGTAGTAAAAACTAAGAACTTGCAAATTTGTTATATGCCAAATAAAGAAGCAAATGCTGATTGTCTAATTAAACCACTCAATGGCCTAAATTTGTTAAAGAATGTAAAATACTTTATGGCAGTGTTAAGAGAATAAAAAGAACAGAGGAGAATTTGTGATAGTAATTTGTATTGTTCTATTGTTTTATTTCTCCCACCCATCACAGTATAGGTTAGGTGAACTGTTTTATTAAAAGTACTATTTAATCAATCATAATTTTAACAATAACATTTCACGTTTGTCATAGGTACACTTGAAACTGAATATAAACTCATCTTATTAGCAATGGAAAAATATACATTAGAAACTAATTTTTTTTCTCAAGGAATATTGTCAATAAAGGTGATCATAATGCTCATTTATAAAATTTTGTAACTAATATATATATATATATTATGTATTACTATATATTATAATTTTATTATTAATTTTATAATTATTTTTATTAATTTATAACGGTTTTGCTGTGGAAATTAAGCATTTATTATTTGTTATTTTCGTAAGGGAAACGTATTTGTATTTGCTTCATTGATATTAATAAATATAAAAAAGGTTTGATATTCTACATCGATACTTTAGTATATGGCTATTTCAAAGACGCAGCATTTTCCCGCGAGAAAAATGCACAGATTGTCTAGCGTCAGTTATCTTCAGTTCCGCGCCAAATGAACATACCGGTAACAAATAGTGGAATAATTTTGTACGTCAAAGTGAAATATTAAAGATTTTCACAAAACGTTTTGTAAAGTAGTGATACCGCTGATTGAACTTTTAATTGCTACAACTGAGGAAATATATATTTAAGACCTATAACGCGACGTTTCGGGTATTAGTTCGCGACATTCCAGTTGTAGGTTACGTTTGTAACATTATCGCAATATTTACGAATAAGATACAGTAAAAGTTTAAGAAATTGTAAGAAATTTACGAAGTTCAGGATTACTAACTGTGAACATTTCTTCGGTGCTAAAATATTACATATAAAAAATAGTGATTTGACATAGTGAAAATCGTATAACGATACATGCGTGAAATGAAGCAGTGTGAGTGCGGATCGTGTAATACTATCGCACAGTCCCCAAGCGTTGACTGTAGTATATTCTAGATCTTGATTGTCCAGTAATATATTTGAACATTTTTACTCTGAATAGGCAGCTTGTTAACAGTTTTTCCAATTTTTCTTCAATCTTGACGTTCTATTGCGAAGTAGCTACGTATTATTGCTTACACATTCTAAACGTCGATTATGGATTAAGATACTTCATTACTAATGCATAGAAAAGATTATTCTCCAACCAGTAGGGCAATTATTTTACGATTGATGGTGCATATATGCAACAAAGTAACGGAAAAGCAAGTACCTGTGAAATCGTTCTACACAGTTTACTTTTCTCGCCTATATTTCTCAAGTTAGGCTTTTCGGTTAGGTTTTTTCGGAATAACAGCATAGAGAGAATTCTTCCTTAAAGGGATTGATGATTTTTTTGCAGTTTCGAGCATGCGTTTCCAAAAAATAGTGGGGAAAGTGTCCGTGGCTGTCAGATCGTGCAGCTCAATTGACTTTTTGGCTTCTCATGACGATATTAGGCTTCTGACTCCCTTTTTTTTTATTTATCCATGTAGAGTGAATTGTTACTTAACGGGATTGGATATTTTTTTTGCGTTTCGGGCGTGCGTTTTCGTAAAATAGTGCCGAAAGTGCTACCGGCTTTCAGATCCTGTGCGTAATACACTTTTTTCGCTTCTTTTTCTGAAATTAGGTGTTTGAATTTCGTTTTTTCGGTATAACAACGTAGAGTAGGTTCAAGGTAACATTCTGTTGAAATAAATAGGCACGTGCAACAGTAGAGAAATCTTGGACTCATAGAGTATCACCAACGAAGCGCTATTAGATGCCAGGAATTATATCTTATTGTGAGAAAAAGTTGTAGCAGTAATACAAATATGTAAGGTATGATATGTCTGTTGGATTCAAGATCAGTTATCCATATGCCCCACTAGATATAAATGTTTGGTGGTCAGATAAAGGTTCATAAAAGGGAAATGCTTCAGGCAGATAAACGGGAATGAAATTAACTTAGGCAATGTCCTCTTTTAACGACAAGATATAGAGAATACAGTGAGATTGAAAGGTATGTTGTATCCCTTATCTAAATAAATATTAATATCTGTGATGAAAGTGAATGATCTTTAGCAATGCGTTAAATTTCAGAATGGTGGAGCCAAGGTATATGAAGAAAAGAGAGAGGTTTGAATGATAGCAGTGAGAAGAAGAAATGTGTATTATGTCAAGAAACATAAAAGAGGCAGCATATGTATCGAGAGAGAAAGATGTGTGGCATTGACATGGAAATATGAAGATCATTGAAGAGATGCAGAATGAATAATTGGTAATAGTTATGAAAGTTAAAGATAAATTGAATATATAGAGTAAATATTGCATTAAAACTAAAACGTGTAGAAATATCTATAGGAACTTTTTTTTAAAAATTTAACTGATATACAATATTTACTTTCTAAATTTTTGTATTAATATATTAAGTAATTTCTAGTTTGAATTACAATAATAAATAATAAATTTTAATAACTTTGATTTTAAAAATATTTTACATTAATAAAATTAATATATTTGTTATAACAAGGTTACAATGAAAACAACTGTTGGTAATACTGAGTTAGAATTATGAGCAAAAGAAACTCCCATGGCATGTAAAAATTTTATATGATTATGTATGGAAGGTTATTACGATGACACTATATTTCATAGAATTATCCAAGGATTCATAGCATATGGTGGTGATCTCAAAAGTACAGGAGGAGGTAGTAAAAGCATATGTGGAGAACTGTAATGGAGAAAGTTAAAGTGAGACTATATTTAAAAATAAAATGAATTCCTCTTTTATTCGAAAATAATTATTGAAGATATGTTTTAGAGCAAATTTCATACAAGATTACGTTTTTGTCGATGAGATTTAATTGCTATGGCTAATTCTGGAAAAGATGACAATGGTTTCCAATTCTTCTTCACTCTTAGGTCTACACCAGATGTGCAGAATAAACATACAATCTTTGGTAAATTTACTGGAGAAACTATATGTAACATGCTTAAACTTGAAGAAGCACTTGTAGATGAGGTAAATTTAATGTTTAGAAGAAAATATGTCAAGAAATGATATAAATATAATATTTCCACTTTTTTGTAGAATGATAGACTACTTTATCTTCCAAGATTGATAAAAACTATAATATTGAACAATCCATTTTCTGATATTATACCAAGAATAATAGTACAGGAAAGTGAAGAAGTAAAGGACAGTTCAAAAACTAAAGCAGCAGCAGTAAGGTAAAAATCATATATGTTTGTAGAATTTAGTCCTGATAGTATTATTCTTTATAATGAAAAATTTTGTTACAGAGATTTCAATCTTTTATCATTTGGTGAAGAAGCAGAGGAAGATGAAGAAGAACCAATGATATTAAATAAAAGTTTAGCGGTAAGGATAAATCAGTTCATAATCATTTAACTGATCAAAAATTTAGCTCATAACCAGCTGTTGAATGCAAATAAAGAAAGGAAGGAAGATCGTAGTAGCCATTGGGAAAGTGACGACGAAGTAAAAACTTAAGAAGAATTAGAAGTTGTAAGGAAAGAGAAAGAGTTAGTTTATCATTTGTTTTATAACTATGTTATAGCAAAGTAGGAATTTTTATTGACTGTCTCTTATATTTATATTTTCAGAGCAATGAAGAAAAGGATAAAGAATACATTGAAAGATACAAAAAAGGAACCGAAGAAAGTACAAAATTATAAACTAGATGATGTTGAAGATGATAAGGATATAAAGGAAAATGAATAGGGAATAAAAAATCCGTATGAGGTTTAGCACAAGAGAAAACCGAGGAGATACACGATAAGAGATATCAAGAATTATTAGGATAACTCATGTATTCGAATAGAATCATTTATCATATGTCTATAAATATTGTACATATATATATGGTCATTATAATGATAATTATTACGTGATATGTATTACGAAACATATTTTTCTCGCAACGGTCCGTGGTACGGACATCTACTCAGATTCTAATGTCTACATGTCATTATTTATTATGTCGTTAACAATTAACATGTATATATGAAACTTTCAAAGTCAATAAAAAGTACTTTAACATATAACCATCGCACTTTCATTTTCTTTTTACCAAGAACAAAACCACGCATCTTCATCTGTGACTTCATGTTCAACGGGCTATTAAGAGAGTAAGAAAAAGGAAAAAAATTGTGTTATACTTATTTATGTCCTTTTATTGTTTTGTTTCTCCCGCCCTACGGGTCACATGGTTTCGCATACGGCAGTTTCGATCAGCGCCATCTATGATTTCGGCTCAAAAAGCAAGAAAGTGATAGGAATATAGAATAGGCAAGGAGGTCGACTGAGAGCTGGTCACGTGACTGACAAGGACGGAGAGGGGATAGAAAAGGATAGAATGGCCCCGGCAGGGAAAAATTATTAATTACTCAATTTTTGTAAACAATTTGTGAACTTTTATAATTTTGATGCAAAGCTGGAACTTCAGGCTACATTCTTAATTAATTTTCGTAAAGAATTTACCTCTAAATTGTTAGTTATTAATTTTTGTTTCATGGCGTCTATGATTTCGTAACGGCGACCATCGCGATCTTCCGTGAAAATATTTAATAGTAAACGAAACTAGAAGCAAAATGTGATCAAAAGTTATATGAGAAGATTCGCAAGGACATTGTCTTTCTAACGAGTGCATAAAGTTTCATAAATTAATTGCGTAAAGGACAGTATTAATGAAAAACCAATGGCGTCTACGACAACAATTCAAACACTGCGCAGAATAATAATTAATATTAAATTAATTAG
This sequence comes from Eufriesea mexicana, assembly GCF_001483705.2. Lineage (NCBI taxonomy): Eukaryota > Metazoa > Arthropoda > Insecta > Hymenoptera > Apidae > Eufriesea > Eufriesea mexicana. The sequence continues at coordinate 1,129,518 of NW_016908822.1, read as the reverse complement.
GGACAAATCTATATCGAAAAGTATATGGGAAAGTTCTTAAAGGATCTGCCTTTACGATGAATCTATAAAAGTTCATAAATTAATCGCAGGAATTGAGTAATTAATTAATCTTCTAATAAAACTTCAAAAAGGAGCAGTCAGCGCCGCCTATAATTATTATCTGGAAGCTTGCGCTCTGTTAGTTCCAGTACAAAACTATAGGCGGCGCTGACTGTTCCTGTTTGAAGTTTTATTAGAAGATTAATTAATTACTCAATTCCTGCGATTAATTTATGAACTTTTATAGATTCATCGTAAAGGCAGATCCTTTAAGAACTTTCCCATATACTTTTCGATATAGATTTGTCCCTAATTAATTTAATATTAATTATTATTCTGCGCAGTGTTTGAATTGTTGTCGTAGACGCCATTGGTTTTTCATTAATACTGTCCTTTACGCAATTAATTTATGAAACTTTATGCACTCGTTAGAAAGACAATGTCCTTGCGAATCTTCTCATATAACTTTTGATCACATTTTGCTTCTAGTTTCGTTTACTATTAAATATTTTCACGGAAGATCGCGATGGTCGCCGTTACGAAATCATAGACGCCATGAAACAAAAATTAATAACTAACAATTTAGAGGTAAATTCTTTACGAAAATTAATTAAGAATGTAGCCTGAAGTTCCAGCTTTGCATCAAAATTATAAAAGTTCACAAATTGTTTACAAAAATTGAGTAATTAATAATTTTTCCCTGCCGGGGCCATTCTATCCTTTTCTATCCCCTCTCTGTCCTCGTCTGTCACGTGACCAACCCTTAAACGACCTCCTTGCCTATTCTATATTCCTATCACTTTCTTGATATTTGAGCCCAAATCATAGATGGCGCTGATCGCAGGCGGTAAAATTTGTCTTTATTCGGCAGTAGAAAATTAATAAATTTCCAAGTTTTTGTAATTAATTCGTGAACATTTATAGCTGCGCAGCAAAGTTGCAATTATAGGCAACATTCTTATACAATATTTAATTTAATAATTAGTTACTAGTAAATAAGATTGCTATAAAAGGTGTTTTTCTTGTATAATATTCTTATTAAGTAATAAATATATACTGGTCTAAGAGGGGGTAAAAAATAAATTTTTTTATTAAGAAATTTTATTTACAATGTTTTCATAGGCGATAAATAAATACAAAATAAAAAATAGATTGAAAAGATAATATTAACTTATGAACCGGAATCGAACCTGGATCCTTGAGGATAGTAATTCTCGACTACCATCATTAAGCTGCAACCACAATTGAAAAATGTTGAAAATAAGGTTAGAATTACGGGAGTAATAAAACTTTAATCGTAAATATCTCAAAAGCTATTGAGTAGTTGTCGCTATAATGATACATTTTCTTAAACTGCATGACAATATCTACAATCCTGCAAAGTTTCAACTAAATCGGTGACCCGAAGGACTTGCACTCTCCTTGTCAGATTAGGTAGAAAGAACATAGATTGCGCCTGGAGGTCGCCTAACTCCACGTGACCTGCGGACGAATAAATAAATCAACAAAACGACATAAATATCTAACACACATTCCCCTCCCTTCTTTTTGTTCATTTAAGAATCCCATAAAGTTTTCTATATTCTTTAATAAATTGAGCCAAAAACAGTGGTTTTAATTAGACAATCAGCATTCATTTCTTTATCTGGCAGACGATAAATATCTAAAGGTACGCTTTTACAACGCAATTATAAAAGTTCATAAATTAATCACAGAAATTAAGTGATTTGTTAATTTTTTTACAAGTGAAGAGGAGAGTGCATAGGAAATGAGAAAAAATTGCAAACAAATGCTGGAAGCATTGTCGTGTACATGCAGGTGTACCTGCATAACACAAGAGAATGTAAGTCTTTATATTAACACAACCTTCAGTTGTAATTAAATAGTGTAAGTTATGAGCCATTGTTTTTCCACCTTTTATTAGTGATAGCAGAGCTTGGTTGTGAAAAGACAATATTTTGTTAAAATAATCAGGCATGTGCAACAGTAGAAAAATATTGGATGCATGGAATATCACCAACATTGAGCCATGAAATGCCAAAAATAATATTTTATATTTATATTTATTGAATTATATATTATATATTATAGCGAGAAAAAATTCATGGAGCAGTACAAATATGTTATAATATAAGTATTGTATTCTAGGTCAGTTACGACATAACATACAAGACAGAAATCTTTGATGGTCAAATGAAGATTCAAGAAATGGAGATGGCTTAGGCAGACCAAAAGGAATGAAATTAATTTAGGTGATGTTCTCTTATAACAACTAAGTATAGAGAATACACTGAGTTTGAGGGGTATGTTGTATTCCTGATCTAAATAAATATTAATATCTGTGGTCAAAGTCAATGATCATCGCTAATGTGTTATTTTTCAGAATTATGGAGTTAACGTAGATAAAGAAAAGAGAGTGGTTGGAAAGAAAGCAGTGAGAAGAAGAACGGCATATTATGTCGAATCAAGAAACAGGAAAGGGGCAGCATATGTATCACAGAGAGGGATGTGTGGCATGGACGTGTAAATATAGGTAAGGATCATTGAAGAAATAGAGAATGGACACTTGGTAATAGTTATAAAAGTTCAAGATAAATTGAATAGAGAGTGTAATTGTTGTATTAAGGCACAAATGTGTAGATACATCTATAGGAACTTGGGAACTATATCAGGAATAATGAGGCTGCGGCACATAGAATTTATTGGGCCAATAACGTCAACATTAAAAGAAGGAAGAAGGTACGTCTTACCTGCTGATGACTGAGAAAAGAACCATTTGGTTGACTGATTTATAAATGACTAAATATTTAATATGAAATATTATTAATGAAGGATTTTTTTTATTATAGGAGACTTACACAGATGAGTAATATTTATATGCAAAAGCCAACCAGTAAGGGTAAAGTAATAAGTATCATTTAATAATACTCCAATGGATTGTATATCTGTTTTTAAAAATTTAACAGATATACAATATTTACTTTCTAAATTTCTATATTAATTTATTAAATAATTTCTAATTTGAATTACAATAACAAATAATAAATTTTAATAAATTTGATTTTAAAAGTATTTTAAATTAATCAATCTAATATATTTGTTATAACTAGGTTGGAATGAAAACAACTGTTGGTGATGTTGAGTTAGAATTATGGACAAAAGAAACTTCAAAGGCATGTAGAAATTTCATACCATTATGTATGGAAGGTTATTAGGGTGACACTATCTCTCATAGAATTATCAAAGGATTCATAACACAAGGTGGTGATTGAACAGGTACAGGAGAAGGTGGTAAATTATATGGATAACCATTTAAAGAGAGACTATATTTAAAAATGAAATGAATTCTTTTTTTATTAAAAAATAATTACTGGATATATATGTTTTAGGAGGAATTTCATACGAGATTACGTTTCTTGTCGACGAGATTTAATTGCTATGGCTAATGCTGGAAAAGATGACAATAGTTCCCAATTCTTCCTTACTCTTAGTTCTACACCAGATTTGCAAAATAAACATACAATCTTTGGTAAATTTACTGGAGAAACTATATGTAACTTGCTTAAACTTGAAGAAGCAATTGTAGATGAGGTAAATTTAATGTTTACAAGAAAATATGTCAAGAAATGATATAAATATAATATTTCCACTTTTTTGTAACATGATAGACTACTTTATCCTCCAAGATGGTTAAAATCTATAATATTGAACAATCCATTTTCTCATATTATACCAAGAATAATAGTACAGGAAAGTGAAGAAGTAAAGGACAGTTCAAAAACTAAAGGAGCAGCAGTAAGGTAAAAATCATATATGTTTGTAGAATTTAGTCCTGATAGTATTCTTCTTTACAATGAAAAATTTTGTTACAGACATTACAATCTTTTATCATTTGGTGAAGAAGCAGAGGATGATGAAGAAGAATCTGTGATACTAAATAAAAAGTTTCGCGATAAGGACAAATTATTAGCTCATGATCATTTAACTGATCCAAAATTAAGTTCACAACCAGCTGTTGAAACCCCTGGACTTGTAAATAAAAAAAGAAGGAAGACCGTAGTAGCGATTGAGAAAGTGACGATGAAGTAAAAACTCAAGACGAATTAGAAGTTATAAAAAAAGAGAAAGAGTTAGTTTATTGTTTACATTATAACTATGTTATAAAAAGCAGGATTTTTCATTGACTGTCTTATATTTATATTTTCTGGGTAATGAAGGAAAAGATAAAAAATAAATAGAGAGATATAAAAAAAGAACCAAAGAATTATGTTGTTAATAATTAACGTGTATATGTGAAACTTCCAAAGTGAATAAAAGGTACCTAAGTATATAACCATCGTAGTTTCATTTTCTTTTTACCAAGAATAAAAACACTCGTTTTCATCTGTGACTTATTGTTCGTCTATAATTAATTCATCAACTTTTATAATTGCATCGTGAAGACACAGCCTTAGCGAGCCTTTTAATATAAGTATGGATATGAATTCATTGTTATTTAATTCATTATTGGTGATTATTGCATAGAGTGTTTGAACCATTGCCAAAGATACTAATGGTTTGTGTTTCCACTAGTGTAATGGAATAATTAATAATTTCAGTTTATGAATTAATTATAGAAATTTGGAATTTTTCGCAACAGAAATATATTTATATTTGCTTCATTGACATTATTAAATATAAGAGACAAAGTTTGATGTTTTACATCGATACTTTACCACATAGCTATTTCAAAGATGCAACATTTTCCCGCTGCAAAAATACTTAGCATATCCGGCTGCAGCCAACTTCCAGTTGGCGGCAAGCAGGCATAACGGTAACATGGTGAAATATTCTCACGCGTCAAAATGAAACATTAAATCTCAGAACGTTTCGTGAAGTAGTGTTATCGCTGATTGACGTTTTAATTACTTTACGAAGTTCAAAATTATTAACTACGGACATTTCTACGGTGGTAATATACTACATGTGAAAAAAAGTGATGTTACATAGTGTAAACCGTGTAATGCTATATGTGCGAAAGGAAGTGGTGTGAGTGCGCGATCCTATAATACTACCGAATTGTTCGTTATTATCGGCTGTAGAATATTCTAGATTTCGACAGTTCGTTGGAATATTTGATCAACATTACTCTGAATAGGCAGCTTTTAAACAGATTTTCAATTTTTCTTCGATCTTGACGTTCCATTGCAATATAGTTATGTATTATTTCTTTTATATTCTAAATTTCAATTGTGGATTAGAATATGTCTTTCCTACTGCATAGAATAGGCTGTTCTCCAACCAGTTGTGGGCAATTATATTACGATTGAAGGTGCATATATGAAACGAAGTAACGGAAAAGTAAGTGCCTGTGAAATCGTTCTACACAGTAAACTTTATTCGCCTATATTTCTGAAATTAGGCTTTTCGGTTAGATTTTTTCGGCACAACAGCGTAGAGTAATTTTTTCCTTAACGAGATTGGATATTTTTTTTTCAGTTTTGAGCGTGCGTTTTCCAACAATAGTACCGTAAGTGTCAGTGGCTGTCAGATTGTGCTGCGCAGTTTACTTTTTTGGTTTCTATCTTCAAAATTAGGCTTTTGACTCCGGTTTTTTTCATTTATCAGCGTAGAGTGAAGTTTTCCTTAACGGGATTGGATATTTTTTTTGCGTTTCGAGCGTGCATTTTCGAGAAATAGTGCCGAAAGTGTCAGTGGCTCTCAGATCGTGCTGCGCAATTTATGTTTTTGGCTTCTAGTTTTTAAATTAGGCTTTTTGAATCGGATTTTTCCACTGATTCGCGTAGAGTGATTACTTCCTTAACGGGATTCGATATTTTTTTTCGGTTTAGAGCGTGCGTTTTTCTAAAATAGTGCCGAAAGTGTCAGTGGCTGACAGATCGTACGACGCAATTTACTTTTTTGGCTCCTATCTTTTGAATTAGGCTTTTTGAATCGGATTTTTCCACTGATTCGCGTAGAGTGACTCATTCCTTAACGGGATTGGATATTTTTTTTCGGATTAGAGCGTGCGTTTTTCTAAAATAGTGCTGAATGTGTCAGTGGCTGACAGATCGTGCGACGCAATTTACTTTTTTTGCTTCTATCTTTTGAATTAGGTTTTTCGAACCGGATTTTTCCACCGATTCGCGTAGAGTGATTTCTTCCTTAATGGGATTGGATATTTTTTTGCGGTTTCGAGCGTGCGTTTTCGAGAAATAGTGCCGAAAGTGTCAGTGGCTCTCAGATCATGCTGCGCAATTTACGTTTTTGGCTTATAGTTTTTAAATTAGGCTTTTTGAATCGGATTTTTCCACTGATTCGCGTAGAGTGATTTCTTCCTTAATGGGATTGGATATTTTTTTGCGGTTTCGAGCGTGCGTTTTCGAGAAATAGTGCCGAAAGTGTCAGTGGCTCTCAGATCATGCTGCGCAATTTACGTTTTTGGCTTATAGTTTTTAAATTAGGCTTTTTGAATGGGATTTTTCTACTGATTCGCGTAGAGTGATTTTTTCCTTAACGGGATTGGATATTTTTTTTCGGTTTCGAGCGTGCGTTTTCGAGAAATAGTGCCGGAACTGTCAGTGGCTGTTTGCTTATAGTTTTTAAATTAGGCTTTTTGAATGGGATTTTTCTACTGATTCGCGTAGAGTGATTTCCTCCTTAACGGGATTGGATATTTTATTTCGGTTTCGAGCGTGCGTTTTCGTGAAATAGTGCCGGAAGTGTCAGTGGCTGTCAGTTCGTGCTGCGCAATTTACTTTTTTGGCTTCTAGTTTTTGAATTTGGCTTTTTGAATCGGATTTTTCCACTGATTCGCGTAGAGTGATTTCTTCCTTAACGGGATTGGATATTTTATTTCGGTTTCGAGCGTGCGTTTTGCGAGAAATAGTGCCGGAATTGTCAGTGGCTCTCAGATCGTGCTGCGCAATTTACATTTTTGGCTTCTAGCTTTTGAATTTGGCTTTTTGAATTGGATTTTTCCACTGATTCGCATAGAGTGATTTCTTCCTTAACGGGATTGGATATTTTTTTTGCGTTTCGGGTGTGCAGTTTCGAAATATAGGGACTAAAGTGTTAGTGCGTGACAGGTCATGCTGCGCAATAGACTTTTTTGGCTTCTATTTCCAAAATTAGGCTTTTGACTCCGGTTTTTTTTATTTTTCCGTGTAGAGTGAATTCTTCCTTAACGGGTTTGGATATTTTTTTTGCGTTTCGGGCGTGCGTTTTCATAAAATAGTGCCGAAAGTGCCCGCGGCTTTTAGATCCTGTGCGTAATACACTTTTTTCGCTTCTGTTTCTGAAATTAGGTGTTTGGATTTCGTATTTTCGGTATAACAACGTAGAGTCGGTTCAAGATAATATTCTGTTGAAATAAATAGGCACGTGCAACAGCAGAAAAATCTTGGACTCATAGAGTATCACCAATGAAGCGCTATTAGATGCCAGGAATTATATCTTATTGTGAGAAGAAGTTGTAGCAGTAATATAAATATGTAAGGTATGTAATGTCTATTGGATTCAAGATCAGTTATCCATATGCCCCACTCGATATAAATGTTTGGTGTTCATGAAAGGGAAATGCTTCAGGCAGATAAACGGGAATGAAATTAACTTAGGCAATGTTCTCTTTTATAGACAAGATATAGAGAATACAGTGAGATTGAAAGGTATGTTGTATCCCTTATCTAAATAAATATTAATATCTGTGATGAAAGTGAATGATCTTTGCCAATGTGTTAAATTTCAGAATGGTGGAGCCAAGGTATGTGAAGAAAGGAGAGAGGTTTGAATGATAGCATTGAGAAGAAGAAATGTGTATTATGTCAAGAAACATAATACAGGCTATTACTTGAACTTGGAACGAATTTGTGTCAAAATGTAACTATAATTTGCAAAAGGTTTATAAATTATTATACTGATTGTTTAGAACAAATTAATATTGTTAATAACAAATTGCTCGCAACGTATATTTATAATAAAAGTGGAAAAGTTAATAAATTATTGCCTACTACTTAAACAAACGACGTATTTGTGTTAGAATATATTCGGAACTTACAAGAAGTTAATAAATTAATAAATTTATTGTTAATAGTAGATTAAAATCATTGATAACAAATAGTTTGCAACGTACAATAACGATAAATGTAAAAAGAATTTATAAATTATTAGCTACTACTTAAACAAGCAACGTATTTATATTAAAATGTATTCGTAACTTATAAAAAGCTAATAAAGTAATAAATTTATTGTCAATAGCAAATTAAAATTGTTGTTAACAAATAGTTTGTAACGTATATTAACGATAAAAGTAAAAAAAGTTAATAAATTATTGGTTATTACAGCGGAAATGTAACTTTTAAAGGAATCGATAAAGTTCGGAAATTTTCGCCGACCTTCGGCCGGCCGCCGCTATATAAGGGGCCCCCGTTCAGGCTCGAGCCAGTTGTCGCTTCGACTTTGGGGGGGTCGTGCTAATATTCTTTCTTTTTGTTTCAGGTTTTAATTATTTCTTCTTTCAGATTCTATTTCTTTTATTCTAGATTTCATTGTTTGTGCATTCAAGTGTTTTGTACACTATGCGAATGTTTCGTCGTTGGATTATTTGTATATCATCGTTGGCTAAATCAATGGCTATTCAGTGACCATTGTCCACTCTCTTAAATAACTTAACAATAATTCTTTCTTTCAGGCACTAATTATTTTTTGTTCCAGATTTTAATTATCTTTCTTCTTTCAGATTCTATTTCTTTTATTCTAGATTTCATTGTTTGTGCATTCAAGTGTTTTGTACACTATGCGAATGTTTCGTCGTTGGATTATTTGTATATCATCGTTGGCTAGATCAATGGCTATTCAGTGACCATTGTCCACTCTCTTGAATAATTAAATAATAATTCCTTCTTTCAGGTACTAATTATTTTTTGTTTCAGGTTTTAATTATCTTTCTCCTTTCAGATTCTATTTCTTTTATTCTAGATTTCATTGTTTGTGCATTCGAATATTTTGTACAATATTCGAATGCTTCGTCGTTGGTTTATTTGTATATCATCGTTGGCTTGATCAATGGCTATTCAATGGCCATTGTCTACTCTCTTGAATAATTTAATAATAATTCCTTCTTTCAGGTACTAATTATTTTTTCTTTCAGGTTTTAATTATCTTTCTTCTTTCAGATATTATTTCTTTCATTCTAGTTTTCATTGTTTGTGCATTCGAGTATTTCGTACAATATTCGAATGCTTCGTCGTTGGTTTATTTGTATATCATCGTTGGCTAGATCAATGGCTATTCAGTGGCCATTGTCCACTCTCTTAAATAATTTAACAATAATTTCTTCTTGCAGATTTTATTTTTTTCATTCTATGTGTCTTTGTTTCAGCATTCGAGTATTTCGTACAATATTCGAATGCTTCGTCGTTGGTTTACTTATGTCCCATCGTTGGCTAAATCTTTCCTTTCACAAATTTTACGACTTCCGTTCGATTTGTTTTCGTTAGAGCGTTCGACTATTTCGTATAATACTCGAGCGCTTCCTCGTTGGTATGTTTATATCTCACCGTAGGAATGTTTCTGTCTCCTAGTTATGTTGCTCAGGTTTCGTCGTTGGCTTGCTCGTTCCATTCGGATATTAACCTTGATGGTTTCCTCGTACTAATCCCTTTCCTTTCAGCCACATTTTAACAATAATATATTCTGTTTTAGCTTTTAGGTTTCTCAAGATACTGTTTGCGACACATCAATGAACGATGCGTGCGTTCACTTTTAAGTATTGATAAGATAGATCCATAGACTAAGTATCATGTGCGCGCTGCCTGTACAAAGGTAAGCCACCTAACTTGGAGCGAACACATATATTTTCCCTTATCCCTCTCGTTTACCAAACAGAACATAATTGTTCTCGCGATAGTCGTGATTGTTCTTAAGTACCGACTAGCCTACGCGACGTGCTCTCGTGTACTCGATAAGTACATGCTTCCTAAGTCATCCTCACGACTCGTCTCCGACACTCATTTCCAGTCACTGTCAATCTCGTCATGCATCGGGTTCCAGGGTGACCCCCTCGGATCAGTGCGTCTTCTGACCTCGACGGGGCGGTCCGCTGCCTAAGTCGTACGCGACTTGGGCTCGGGCACATGCTGGCTGACGGACTAGTACCATCTACGGTTAGACCACAGGGATGATTAAGTTCTACCCCGTGTGGCTGGGATGCGAAGTGTCTGTCTTGGCCGGCAACCGCCCAGCAGGGCCCTCGCGTTGACACTAGAAGTTTCATTGGTTCAGGGACTATCCTTGGTCCACGTGTAAGTCTTGGCGAGTGCGACAGTGACTGGAATTGAGCTAGGCCCGATCGGGAGGGTGCCGAGGTATGAAGTTATCTCTGTACACGGGAGTACATCGCCTAGGCTAGTCGGTCTTTCGAATAATCGCGAACTCGTTCGGGCGCGTCGCGATTTTCTATTAGCTCGCGTGTTTGATATTTCATTCCCTATTTTTATGGGAACTTGAAAATATCTTAGCGTTGCGACAGTAGAGTTTCAGTATACCGAACCGAAACCCCTTTTGTAAGACACGAAATATAATAAAGTGTCGGTAGAGTCATTTTAACTTAATTCGCTCCAAGTTAGATTAGGGTACCTTTGATACAGGTAGCGTCAGCAGGCTGTGCCACTAGGGCGCATGTCGGGTCTCGATGCGTAGCCACCTCCACGTGGTGAGACCTGGTAATTGGTATAGTTTCCCAAAAAGTAATTTTTGGGAAACGATACCAAGCTAAGAGCTACGCACCAAAGTTGAAATATTAGTTACAAACTCGATGTAATTTAGTTATAAGTTAGCCGTTAATTGTATATTATATATAAGTCAGAAATAATTTCGTAATAAGTTTAAGATATGTTCTATCTCTTGTAAATTTTCAAAGTTCCTTTTGAAACTTTGAAAAATAAGAGCGGGCAATATTTGTTGAAGAAATATGCAAATTAAGACGAATTAAAAGGAATTAAGGTAAGTAAGGTAAGATAAGTATAACAATAAAAATTTCCAACAATGAGAAGGCTATACATTTTATGTAATATTAATGTAAAGACTGCAAAATTTCGAAAGATTTTGTTTTTCCTAGTTACTTTAGACTTGAAACTCGTAATCAACGATATCTAATACCCAAGGGTACCAATTTTTAAACGAATCAAGGAGACGTCTCCGCATCTTGGCCAGCTTTCCGACGAGATTTCCGACTGTGCGTCGCAGCGAGCGCTAAGCAGATTGTTTGCTTATCCGATAATAATGGAAACGGAGCTTTCAACCTCTTAAGCTACTTGTTTCATTGTTACCGAATACGTGGCTCACCAAAGTTACTCGCGATAAGCGTCTCAATGCGCGTGTGCGTTTCGACTCACCGTTTCGCGTCCTCGTTTCCCTTGCCAGAAAATACCTTCCCCGTTAACGGACGCGATTAATCAACGTTAAACGTCATTACCCGACGTCTTGCCATCGGCTGGATAAGGAATAGCCGGTAGTTCGTTATCATCTTCGCGTCCCACATTACACGAGTCGAACCGAGATCCGCGTCGATCGCTGCGAGTCGACGATGACGCGAGGACCGAAAAGCGATTATCAACGATTCGGAAACCGCGAGAGAACTATGAATTAAACGGACCTTAATAGCTTCCCGAGTCCATGGTCTGCTTGATATCAAAGGTTCTTGATACAAGGGCGAGCTGCGCGCCCGGTATCGCGTTCAGCGATCAGCATTTAGCGCGTTTCCAACTAGCAGCTAGACCTGGAAAACCTATTGTGCGCGTGTGCCTTGGAAGAGATTTCGGGTAATGGAGGAACGGGGCCGTTGAGCAATCCTGGGAAACTGTGGTCGACGAGAGAAATCGGTTCGCTGACCCTTCTCCCGGCGGCGTCGTGGCCGGTTAGAACTACAACTTCTCGCTGGATAATATGGCCGCCCTTCGCGGAGGGGCAGTTGCGTGGCAATTGTCGGGGAAAAATATTTAACGAGAAGAAAGTTCGGTTACTGAAACAGCCACGGTTTTATCAGCCGGAACTCGACGTCGGTTTTATGACCAAAGGGCGAATGCAACGTTCGCCGGGCATTAATTTTCATTTCAGTCCGGCGAAACTTCGTTCCCAAGTCGGCGAGAGGAATTGGTCGGCGTAGCCGCCGTGGAGAATGCAAATCGTTAAAAGTCGCGCGGCTAATATCACCGACAGAGAGAGAGAGAGAGAGAGAGAGAGAGAGAAACGGCGATTGATAATGCCGACTGCGTTTCCTCCTCTTCTCTCCCTCGATTATCGTTGCACGGTTCCGAGAGACCTCTAGCTGGGCATTTCAAGCCACCCAAGGCTGGCCCAAGTCCGTGGGACTTCGGTAACTCTCGAACGCGTAAAGACGGCGAATTACGAGAGGATAGAATAAATCCTGGCATTCGTAGATCGATTTAATCTTCCTCGCGAAGCTGATCGCGAATCAAGGATTGTTTCCGTTCTGCGACCGACAAACGGAATCGTCGTGCTGATCAATAGCAGGTCGGCGTGCCTGACGTTTCGATTAATTGCCGTTTTAATTACTCGCGATCGTTGCTCAGCCTCTATCCGGTAACCGGTAAACGCAATTATTGGCGCTTCTATAATGCCCTCGAGGATAGTCGGGAAAAGCGACGAAAATTTCATCCCGCTTTTCCGCCGACTGGATTTCATTCCGCGTTTTCTGGCCGCCGCGCCTCTCCGCTCGTATTTACCGATGCCTTTTCAATCAATCGTCCTGTTTGCTCGCGACGATTGCATAATTTTCTTTGCCTTTCCTTACGAGCCGGAAGAATCGGGGCAGGTTTGCTCGGTGTCCCCGAATTTCTGCCCGAGTTTCCACCTCGTCGGGTCGATATCCGCTTATGTTCCCCTCGCCCTCCCCCCGCGGTACGCTACGGTGTTTTTTCGCCGGAATATTCGGCCAACAATCGTAATGAGAAGTCAGCGATACCGATTGCGCCGGTTTTCCACCCCATACAGCGCGCGTACACCGAGCATTCACCCCTTGCTTCCGAGCCCACTCGAGACCCCCGTGGTTCACCCTGGAAACGAGGTGAACCGAAGATAAGTGGTGTCCCGCGGCTTGGGTGGCATCCAACTTCCTCTAAGTACAATTTAAGCGAAGAATTACAACAAATAATGAACCTTTGAAAGAATCAGCATTTAGATAGCGTATTAGGGCTGGGACACCGGCCGAGAGATGCCCGTTTAGTACTAGCGCGTTGCGATTTCGCCACTCGTGGCTCCCTTCGGGACTTCTTCCGCCGATAAGGCGTTCACGGGATTTGCAAGACCCCACGGGATTGTTCGTAGGAGACGAAACGCGCGTTTAATACCGTGCTCTGCTACTTGCGCGAACTGGCTTCTGGTTACGGTAAGAACTTGGTAAACTCGCATCTCCCTCCATCCCGGCAATAAGGAGATTCTTGAAATTCAAACAGGCAGGCACGATTCTTCTCTCCGACCACCGTTTCTACGCGAAACCCACACTGGCGTCACGAGAGAAAAATTACCGGACTGCCAGTCATCGAAACGAGTCCAGGATAAAACGAGGCTAAAGATGAAGTCTCAGAGAGAGAGAGAGAGAGAGAGAGATTTCGGAAGATCAACGCGGGATTTATTTACCCTCGTCCGTGTCCGAGTAACGAGCAGCAGACCGCTTTCTTCGAGCACGAGGAGAGGCCAGGGTGGCGTTCAGGACGGCCCCGAATCGACTCCCGATGGTTACCGCGAAAAGGTGTAAGGCCAGAAACCGAGCAGCCCTGTGTAACCGCGCGGCGGTAAATTTCCAAAATAAACGAAAACTCCGAAGCTGTCAAGTGCACACGGTGGCCGGTACGAGCGGTGGAAATCAATTGTAGTTTCGTGTCCGGCGGATTGCCAGAGCCGAAACAGTGACCGCGCTCTCCAACGAAAGCTCGCGAACCAGATGTTCAAGCGGATCGAACAATATCCGGGGTCCATTGTACCGGAATCCGTTCTACTCGATTGTTCCAAATTCTTCGCTTTTCAACGCCGTCCGAATCGTTGGTCACGAGGTTCCTTTCCTTCCGACTCGCACCCGCGCGGGTTCTACAACTTTTCGGAAAACCGACTCGACTGTATCCCGGAAAAGCGGTTAATTCCATTGTGGAATGCTAATTGGAACGACCCACGCTCCGCCGGGTCGTAGAGATTTAAAGAAAATCGCTGGAAAACTATGGCGTCCTTCCTCCTTTATTCCTCCCGCTCTCCATGGAAAGTGGAAAATGGCCGCTCTCTAGGCGCCATCGCGCAACCAGCGGTACCTGGCCTCCCGTGTCAATCGAACACGGCTTCAAACGGTCGTTCCAGCGAATTTCTTTGGAGAAACGATCAACGACACAGTGTCCCATCGTGTCCCATCGTGTCCCATGAAATTCGCGTCGATTTGACACCGTAGGATCCTAGGATCTAGGAGCAGAATACGAGCTCGTAAACGCGAATTACACCGGCTCGGTGAAAAACGGCGTGCGTCGTGTCGCGTGGCAATTTGGGCCGGTGTAATTAGCTGGAGAAGAGGATTCGATTCGCGAATTACCGCGATAAGGCGAGCACGCACCTCGTTTCGACACCCCTAATAACAGCGCCATGCTTCGACTTCTGATTATTGTCTCGGGTTACGCGCTCGATTTACCACCGTCCGGTGACCGTGTTATTTCGCCGAGCCAACCACCACGAGCAAGGTCCACGTGGCTATCATGGTACACGTGGAGTCCTCGAGCGTTATTTCCGATGGGAGTAATTCTGCTCCTTATCGCGGGATCTCGCGAAGGAATCGCGACAACGAGCACCGTGCGACCGGCGCGTATCGTTGTGCCACACGTTCCGACTCGGCTTTTCCTCGCCCCGCGAACAAATAGAACGACACAAAGGACACGAACTCGTTCGCTGCATTTAGAAACGAGATTCGTCCTTTGCCGATGCGGTGGAGCGATTTTGAACGCGTGACGAATCAAACGGGGGACGCGATTCTTCCGAATTAAACTGCCATGATAATTAACTTCAGTGGCACTCGAATAAGGAATTTCATTGTGTTGTCGGGACAAATGTTTTCTCGTTACGCCGAGCTCGAGCTTACATTACTCGTCACCGGGGCGAGGCGGAACGAGCTCGTACGCCGGCTCTGTTTTCAGAGCAAAGAATTTATTGGTAGGAGGAATCCGTGACCCGTGAATCGCTTGATTACCAAATAATGTATCAGAGAATACAATACCGACTAGCTAATTACTGCAAACTAGTTAATTTTAGTAAACTAGTTACCACCGCCGCACACTCGTCCCTTTTGCAGCTGCCTGGCAGTAGAGTACCGTCGTTCCAGTCCCGAAATCTCGTTGGTTCCCAAAAATTGGTGTAAAAGCGAAGGCTAGCGAGAGAGGGAATAATTCAGTTGCCAAAACTGCCACTCGCGGGAACAAATTTCGCGAACGTCAAGAATTCCGCGTTCGTCCTTTGCGCGAATTAACTCCGATCGAGTTGCAAGCCAAAGATTCTTTCCGTTCGGCATCTGGTGCCCGATTAATAAATCCGTTCCCCGAATCGGTCTTCGATTGCACGGCAATTAGACCACGTAAAATCGTTATCGTTGCTAGCCCGACAATTCGATGAAAGTTTCGCTTGAACTGGGTCGTGCTCCCCTCGGGAAATTTATACGGAATTCATCACTTTGTAAATCTAACATTAATCTCCGCAAGCCTCGCACGGCTCAAGCTCTCCTCTTGCGTGAGGATTTTGGTAATTATGCATCGCGTCTGAACCCATTTAATCCGAAGAATACCGCAAGGCTAAATTGCACCTCGACGAAACCGATCGAACGCTCTGTCAAAACCCGTCGAGTCCTTAACGAGTCCTTAACACGGTGCGTACCGCTCACGTGTTTTCTCGTTTTTCACGTGTCACCTTTTATGAAACTTATTGACCTTAGGTGTCAAAGTCTTGTCAAAGTGTGCGGTATGTCTCAGAGATTTCTATGCGGTGCGCAATGCGTTAAAATGTCCGACTCCGTTAAAAAATCGCGAGGACCGTAGTGAAATGTAAATTCTCGAGCTTCTAATTCCAAGTTGTTCTCTTGGAAGCTCGAGAATTCGTATCGCACGGGTTTTACCTACTCACGCGCTCAAGTATATTTTTCTATCTCCGTCGAGCTCGGCGTTCGACCGCAAAAGCACGTCGTTCACCCATGCCGGGCTTTCTTTATTGCGATACAATTTCGCCTTATCTTGATCGATTGCTTCCCTCCATTATGCACGTGCACACGTGAGCTATGAAATACGTTTTCCTGAGAAACGCGGTTCGCCGACCGAGTTACAGGCGCATAGCGCCGCCATGTTCGAGCGGGCGCCAACGACTGGCGCATTTCATCGGAATCGACTGCGTACTTCCGGTCCAGTTTCGCCGAACACGCGTACACGCACGCAGCACGAGGAAGCACGAACTCGCGAGCCGATGGGAGACTCTGAGCTTGCTATCGAAGCACGTCGACGAAACGTCGATGAGGTTTCTACCGATTCCGATTCTCGTCAGTCGACTCGCGACTGCTCGATTTCCAACCTTTCCGTGCTTCTGCTCTCGTTTAACCATCGAACGATCGGCCGGGAGATCGAACGATCTCTCGAGATCGGCTGCAATTTTTCAGACCACCTCGTTCTCCGATAAGATCTTTAATCGCGAAGGTGCGAGCGCCAGCAGGCAGGGTTTATTGCCGTTTTTATTTCCTTTCTCGGGCAAGTGGAAGACGGAGATTTGCCGCTTCGACTACACGAGCACGGTCGTCTCCGCTCTCGCCACGAGCGACAAAGATTAATTCGGATTCGGGTGAAATATCGTGGCGCAAAGCGCGACGCAAGAACGGTCGCTTATGACTCGAGCAGCCGCGTTCGAGGGACGACGGCAAAGGATCCGTGTCCCTTTTTCCCTCTTTCGCTCGTCTAACAAGGCTGGATACAGCGATAATTTAATACCACGAACACCGGGACAGGAATAAATAAATCAACGCGCGAGCGAATTTTGTCGGACATTTGCACGCAGCGGCGGACCTTGGTGGCCACACAACCGGTCTAATAGCCGGTGTACGGTCACGTACGCGAAACGTCCTGCCTTATCATCCCCGGACCGTGTTCCGCCAAGCGGTTTACCGCGCTTTATTTAAAACGGTCGGCAGAAATTTTGCCGAATAAAAATTTTACGCCGTCGTTTATACCGCGCCCGTGAAATTGCCGTCTCTTTCGCGTGCCGACGCCACGCGTCGCGCCCGCCATGCTCCGGGGCCCGTTGCGTTTCCTACTTTCTGCGCGTGGCACGGAGACGAGCGAGGAAGGTCGAACAATATCGATAATTTATCGGTCATCGGGAGCCCATTCGCGTGCCGCGATTAAACGTTCTGCATCTGACAACTGCACCATTCCGATATACCGTTCCGGTCAAATTGCAACGCGGTGAGTTTTGCGGGTTATCGATGTATTTATGCGCCACTGCCGCCTACTATTTCCAACTACCCCTCCGCCAGAACCGACCCGTGGACCACGCGTTTGCTCAGCATCGCTTGTTACCGGAATAATACTCCGTTGATGCGCGGGGGGGGCAGGTTTTCGCTCGCGACTGTATTTCCCACGGTACCCAGACGAGCGCCATTGTCGCGGATTTAAACGGCGGATTTAAAAGGACGATTAGAATCGTGACCGGTGATCGTCTCGACCCGTCGCGGGCCATAGCATTATCTAATTTAACGGGCGACACTCGCGATTTAAGAGGGTCGAACGTCGTTAACGTTCGTCGTCGCCGACTCGATACGGGACGGTCTGCGTTGAAACCTATCTGCCGCCGACATCTTTCCAACCCCGTCGCGTTTACTGCCGTATGAAGCATTAAACAAACCCGTTAGCCCTTCCGTCGAGCGATTATCTATGTAGAACAATCTGACACACCTCCAGTTATGTGTAATCAAACTTTACGTGCGAGATAAAGTACACCGCTGCATTTGCAATTTACAATGTTTAATTCGATTGTCGGCGGTGGAGAGCGCGGTGAGCCGGGCTCGTGAAGCTCGAGCTGTACTTTGCGCAGCTTTGCGAGTATTACCGACCCTCGTCGCTCTACTTATTTCGCGTCATTGTACGAACGGTTCGGGAGCCGATATCGGTATTAAGCGACGAAATCGCGTTAACGTGCCCGCCGGCCTATTTCTATCGCGAAATAGGAAGGTCGTCACGTGACCGGGCGTTTCATTTAATTATTCGAAATCGCTTTAATTCGCGAAGGACACTTTGTGCGCGATAAAATCACGCGACGCATGATCGGTCCCTACTCGATAGCGTCGCGTGACTCATTAACGAGAGAGGTTCGACGAACGCGCCATTGCACACGGTATTTCGCGATGAATGAATTATAATATTTGTCCGCGCCCCCTGTCCCTTTCGCCTCGTTTACTCCCGATCCTCTTTTTCAGCGATCAGACACAGCGGGACGGGGGTGGAGAAGAGAAAGAGAGAGAGGTGTGTGTGCGCGTATACGCGCGCGTGTGTGAAAGAGAGAGTGAGAGAGGGAGGGAGCGAGGGAGGAAGAGGCAGCCATTCTCGTTTTGCAGGATATTTATTCAACGTTCACCGCGAAATCGCTGGACCGGAAGTCGATCATCGGGTTTCATTAAAACTGTCATTTCGTTCGGCTGTATCTGGTCGACACATAGGTACCCGGCTCGGAAAATATTTGCCGGCTGTCCCTTTGTCGCTCTCGTCGCTTTCCGTCGTCGCCGTTTTATGCCCATAATTTCCTCTTTACGCGCTAATGTGTCACACTGCATTACTCGATAATTAATGTCGCGCGGACCGTCGAGCGGCCCGTCGCGCGGAAAATGTCTGTCGCGATTGCCGGTGTGATTCCGCTCTGTCCAAGAGTGCAGGATTAACTTTCTACCTTTGTATCGACTCGCGCGTTTTATTTCGCCGTCCACGCCGCCCGCTTCCGGTCCCCGTTAATCCCCCGAGCACGCGGCGGCGACAGGCGCGCAACGCCGCGCGGACTTTCCGCTCTCCTTTTCATCGCGTATTTTTCCCCATTCGCGCGTTTCGCTTTTTCCGCGCCGTTACTTTTTTCCCCCCTCCGACCCCGTTTAGCGTTCCTTTGATCGAACACGCGTAGCTTGGCGCGCTCACCGGGACGCATAAATTTCGCATTTCCCGCAAAACCCGGTATCGAGCTGGCGTGCCAGCAGAGTTAAACTCGTAATCTTCTAATCTGGTTTATTAATGGAGTTATATCGGGAACTATAAGTTATTGGCCTAACTCGAAGTAGGACAATTTGTCACGTCCTCGGATGGCTCGTAATTGCGGCCAAGTTTCGGTAATTCCATCCGTGAAATTAAAATCCGCTATCGCGATCGGGAGGACACGGGACCATCGTCGGAATGGAGCGGGAACGGAGAAGCTGGAGAACGTACGATTTTTCTCGTATCTTATATACCGTAGGATCGATCCCTCTCTCGTCACGGCTGATTTATAACGACCACTACTACTGCCGCTGTATCGCGGACTAACCTACGCTAAGCCAGTCTATTCGCGGGCTAGTAATAACACCGATGGATTACGTGGATCACCCGACGGACTCGCCATATATTCTTCCCTTTTCAGAAAATAGCGAAATCTGACTTTCGAGTCCATCTATCACCCGGGCTATCGGTTCCATCGCCGACCAAAGTGCCGCTATATCTTTTACCCGTGAATTGTACACTTCGATACCACTGTTTGTATCGATTACAGAAATTATACGTCGTTCGATCTTACTCTCCCTGGATAATCCAACGAGCGTTTTATCGCTGGCTAGAAATAAACCCATCCTTCTCGAAATTAATCGTTCTCGTTAATCGCCTGGCTCGAAGACGAAAGAGGAATCTTCGAGTCCGCGTTGGTTTCTTCTCCGACTAGCCACGTCCAATCGCGGTGCAACGTTTCATTTATCGTTTCGCTTGTCAAAACGAAAAGAGGAGCCGTGCTAAATCATCTGAGGCAGAAATGATACGGTGGAGAGAGCCAAACGTGCGATCTCGAGCTACGTGTCTTACTCTTGTCCTAGGCAGCGCATGTTTCACGGTGATAATCGAGGGGCGTCGACGAAAAGTGGAATCCACTTTTACAAGTTCCGCGAGAAGCAGGCTCCGCAGACAAACCGCTGACGTTCGTTCTGGCCCTCCCGGTGCTAACTGTAAATTACGGTTTTCATCGTGCGGAAGGCGTCCGCAGGAATTCGCGAATGAGACGTTTGCAGGTTTTTCCCCGACGAGGAAATCGTTGGCAGCGACACGCGCGCCGATCCGGTTCGATCGAGGCGGCAAGGCGTGCTCGCGATTATGGTCACGAATGAGCTTCCTTCGAGGAACGATTCAATTTCTTGTCGCCGGTACACCGTCCGACCCTTCATTCACCCAGCGTCGGAGGCTACTTAATGACTCTCGTAAATAACAGTCGTGCAGCTTGCCACGCAACTAACCAACCGGCCATTTTATCGCGGTCGAATGGTCAACGGCGGTCGATAGACTCGAACGGTCGACACGGACGCGTTTCTTGCCCGTAAGTGCTCCGGATAAGACCTCTCCATCGACCAACACTTCCAATTCTCCGCTCTCCTTCTCCGTCGAGTTTCAGCGAAATTTCCGAAATACGTGCTAAATATTCGTTATCGCGTCGGGCGGGAATTCCCGACGGCCTAAGAATATTTATACACCCCTACGCGGGTGTATAAATTCCGAGGGAATTCGCCGGGATTCAAAGTCGAACGGGTTTGAGCCGAAACTCCGCGCCATCTTGGATCGCCGCGGGGTTTCCGGGATTCCCGCTGATTCTCGCGCGAGATTCGCCGACTCTCGGTGATCCGAGCGAAGGACGAGACGCTTCGGCGAGAGGAAAGTTTCGCTCGACGTCGGTCATCGGCTGGCACGATTCTAAATTACGGTATTGTTGGTACCGGTACTTTTTACGAATGAACCGGATACGAGTAGCCGAGGAATCCGCAGAGAGATCACCGGGCGAATTTCAGGACGGAAGCGGGGTGCACGACCATGCCAGCGCGTTGACTACGTGCTCGCGAAACTTCCGAAGGGCCGCTCTGCCTTCCGTCGAGAGGCTCTCGCAGCAGCGCCAGCTTTCAGACCGATGGAGTACGCACTCCACCGACTCGGTGATGCATATCTTCAGCTGCAAGCATTTTCACTCGGCTTATACGCAATATTCTCGAGTATTCTAATCGCGCTGCGCGAGTTTTCCACCGCTAACTCGCCAACTTCCGCTCCTCGCGCTGCCAGACTCGGTGATTATGTCTGGCGAGGAGTGTTTGGTTCTTTCGTCCAGCAATTTTTCCCCAAGCGGTCGCTGCTGTTCGAAATTCCTGGTACAGCTTGTCGCCGATGTCTTCTATTTCTCCCATCGAAATTTTTCCCCCGGTTTTCGACCGTTTTATACATTTCGGATCGCATTGTTCCGGGGTGAACCGGAGTATCGCCGGAACAACGAGCTCGATTTTTCGAAGCTTAAACGTCGCGACAGCTGGGCAAGTCTCAGCGCAGGCTGGAAAAAATGGAAATCTTAGCCAGAGAGGTTTTCCCTCCAACCCCGAGAGGCTGCAACTCCGGCGAATTTGCTCGGATTCGTTTCTCATGGCGGAAGCAGGGACGCGTGTCGGGGATGGTTTTTCCAAGGGAAGCAAATTCGAAACTAAAGAAAGGAACGGGGCAAGAGCGAAGTTTCAGATATCGGAGGTAAATCTTTTCCTCGAAAGAAACTTGCAGCAAATCCGATGAAACATGAAATCTGATCACCTTGAGCAGGGATTCTCGTGGAAAATTGCTAGAAGGCATAGAAAATGAGACAGGGCGACTTGAATCTTGCATGAAACTACATTTTCAAAGAACTTGAAAGTGAATCTCTTAGCTAGAACAACGTCGATCCCCCAGGGTCGCGCGTTAATTTCGCAAATTTCCGCGTCCCGCTGGAATACGGCTCGGAATTATTAACAGTCGCCGAGAGTACAATGAAACTGCACGCGGAATCACTCGAAACTGAAACTCGCGTCGTCGAGTCACCCGACAGATGCTTCTTCGTCGGGAGAAATTAAACCAACAAGGACTTTAAAAAATTTCCAAACGTTTTCCTCGACGGGGAGTCACAACTTCGGGTCGGAGCTGTCGTTGCCCTCCGGGAAGTTAATTGGAATTCCTGCGGCACGAAACAGCGGCAATTTCTTAGTAGTGTCCGAATTCGCTGGCAAACCAGCGGGCTCGCCTCTTTAAGTGGTCGCCGAGCTGTTTAAGAAGCTTGCCAACTTCCGGTCGGTTGTGAACCGGCGCGTGACCGCGGAAGTTATCGCGCCGTAGCGACGAAGCAGGGTGCAGAAGTGACTTTCCTGCGGCACGAAACAGCGGCAATTTCTTAGTAGTGTCCGAATTCGCTGGCAAACCAGCGGGTTCGCCTCTTTAAGTGGTCGCCGAGCTGTTTAAGAAGCTTGCCAACTTCCGGTCGGTTGTGCCCCGGCGCGTGACCGCGGAAGTTATCGCGCCGTAGCGACGAAGCAGGGTGGAGGAAACCGTGGGACCGAGTTTAACCGCGATCTTATACCAAATATCTGCTCGCTTCGTGGTTGGTTCGTTGACGGTTCGTCGTCGTCGTCGGTCTCCGACTCTCCGACGCTAATGAAAAATTCACGGTGACAGCAAAGAGGTTTAACCCTCGCGATGCGTCGATTCTGCGAAAGCGTCGGCGAAAAGCGTTCAAAGGGAAAACCGTGAAACACCTTTAATTCTTGCACCGTTCCGGTGGATGGCCGTGGAAAAGAGAGTGGACGCTATGGCCGGTTAGCGAAGAGAAAAGCCGATGGTGAAAAAATGGTGACGATCTCGATAACTGGACCGGCAGTGGGAGAAAACAATGACGCAATCAGCGCGTCGTACGCGTTCGTTTCTGTGACAAAGAGCGAGCGGTATCTCGCAAAGCATCGAGTTGGCCCGGAGGGTCGGCTCAAACAGACCCTTTCAAAGCTTTGTTTCCGTCGAGAGACTTGATCGAACATTCGTCAACGGTGTTCGACGTATCGAGACAACCATTATTCGTGCTAGAAAAGAGTGATACGCGAATCGTTGTCCCGTTTAAGGCGAGTACGTCCACGATTCTCTAGCTGATCCGTTCCCCCGGTCTACTCGCCGCGTATTATAGATCACGCGAACTCGCCGAGAATATCATAGGATGTCGGTCTGCTCGTCGATCATCCGCCTCAGGTAGCAGCGTTCGATCCATCTTTGTAAAGGGAGCCGCGTCGATGATGGTCCTGTCACTAGGTCCGCTTTAAACCGGCGAGGCCACGCAAACCGTGCCGCTTCCGCGAGTTGACAAACGCCCGTCGCCACGCGCGATCGGGTTCCTGATCGAGCGTCGCGGCGCCGCGCTTTTCCGCACGGCAGAACAAAAAGCGACGCGACACTCTCGTCTTTCCGTTACGCGCATCGCCAAACGATTCATCGGAGATTCCCACGGAGATTCGAATGAAACCAAGGGGTTCTTACGGGGCGCTATAACAGCTTCGTTTGAAGCGGAGAGCTTCGAGGTTCATTAACGAAACGGACACTTTGTGGATTAAGATATTTCGCTTCGAATACTCTTCAACGTTAAACACTCCTTCGGCGACGTTTGCGTGTACGACGAAATTCCGATTCGCTTCGCGTTTCAGCGAGTCAGAGATGCTCTTTGACTTCCTCAACTCTTTACGCTTATCGTTTTCCGCGAATTTCGTCGTCTCCTACGCGCGTCAAAGACTTCAAACGGAATTTCTTATTCCGATGCATCGTAACCCGTGCACGTTAACGTTCAACGGCAAATCGGAATCCACGTCGTAAATATAATTGCGGGAGTGGTGAGCGTGGCGTGATCGGGGCATTAGGTCACCGTCTGTGGCAGTAGCTTTTGCGCAGGTACGACTGTGGAGTGCATGGGAACGCCATTTCTCCGAAATAGAGGATAATAAACAGCGGTCTCGGGGTTGGCTCGTGCTGTAATGAGTAGATAAGGATTGCCCCGTCTTAACGTCGGGTGATGACAACAGTATATATAATAGTATATATAACATTGGGTTTGCCTCGAGCGTTGAGGGTGTTATCTGGAGTGCGTACGGAAGGATGAGTGACCGCGCGCAAGAATCGTATGAACGGGATGTTTACGGGAGTATCGATTTCGAGTGAAGAGTGGAAGTCTAGGAATGCGTCTGAGTGTTTAAGCTACGTGACCCACTGAGGATAAGGCTGCGAAGAGTGCGTGGAAAAAGCATGATTGAGACAGAGAGCATGAGTATGAAAGGGGATAGAGTGTATGGTTTAAACAAGGGCGCGAGGCATATAGATAGGGTAGTAGTCGAGACGTAGTAAATAGAGGATCGTGTGTTTGAGAGTTGGAATTGAGAGAAATTTAGTGTAATATTTTAATTAAATAAACCTGTTTTATTATTAGAAAAAGAAATTCTTTTATCAATTTTTTGACGTGCGTTCAAAGCGTTATTTGGAGTGCGTGAGGAAGGACGAGTGACCGCGTTCGAGGATCGTATGAACGAGATATTCACGACAGTGTCGAATGACAAGCGAAGAATGAAAGTCTAGGAATGCGTCTGGGTGTTTAGAATACGTAGCCCACCGATTGAGAAAGAGAGCACGAATGAAAGGAGACGAAGTGCAAGGTATAAATAAGGGTGCAATGACGTGAAACGATATCTGACTATCGAGAGATAGTCAGTGCGAAAATCGTAAGCCTAGAATAAGTTAGCTCGCGATAAATTGTATTTTTATTATCTACCACCGACGTTTTGCTGCCAATCCTACATAATTTCGTCAATTTACCATAAATTCTCGCCGATGCGTCACTCGCTGGGTCCCTGAACGTCGAGTTACTCGCAGAGGGGCGAACGTATCCGAGGGGGTTGAACTTGACTCCCCGTATCATTTGCGAGCCGACAGAAACTGATCACCGCGTTTACCTCTAATGGCACGGAAGACGTCAATTGCTCGAAAAGTGTATACACGTGAGGCGACAGCGCGAAGATCGAGTTCCGTCAACATTTACCGCGAAATCGAGTGGCTACTTCGGCCTCGATGAGCGGTCTTGCTGCAAGGAACGTCTCTCTTAAGGCGCAATCTGGATCCCGGCCAACGACGCGCTCGAGAACGATCTTTAAACGATGAAAAGTTACCTCCCGCACAACGGCATCCTTTACATAATACTGATATACGGGGCGAGTTTTTCAAGAATTATGCGCGTCAAGAATGCAAATCTCGCCGAGTCTCTGTCTCAGAGGAGATAGTACAATCGCGGGAAATACGTTTGCATGTGCCGGGCATACGGACCAATTACTCCGGGGGATAAATTCTGTTGCGTAAACGAGCGAGACGAGCCCGTCTCCGGAGAATGAAAAGCAGATGAAGAAGTAACCGGTCGCAGGGCGAATTTTCACCGAGATGCAGCTCCGTTTCGGGCGCCAGTTTGCCCATTAATGAAAATGAGACTGAAAATTCAATTCTGTCGCTTGTACATTTCGACCTGGTAAATAAACTCTCTCAAGATTAAACCGCTTGCTGTATGTACTCATTAAACGGGAGCATCGTTCCTTGCGACTTATCAGCCGTGTAAAAGTCTTTCTCCCCGTGGCTCGAGTACCTTCAACGTCTCGAGACTCGCAATTGGACAACGACTCGAGAAGAATCGACCGTGTTCGATGAGCACGCTGCCTTGTTAATTTCAACAATTTCAGTACACGCTTTTACGCGCACATTTCCGGCACTCTGCTTTTTAACGAAACGCAAAGACGAAAAGAAGAAACAATATTCTATTCAACGTTTCGAAATATTCCAGGCAACTGAACGTTTAATCTTCTCCCTTCTGCCACCCTTTGACCTTTTCCTACCGGTTCAAAAGTTTTATTTTTTATGGAAATACCGCGCTCGGGATCGTGACTGGAATCCCTATTTTTAATACCAATTCGGCCTCGCTGTATCGCGGCCGGGATTTTCCCGTGATAAATTGTCCTGTCTACATTTCAGACTAATCTACTTAGGATTATTTAATTTAGTAAGTGATACGTAGGACGTTTTAAACTACATTACGCGGATTGCAGTTAGTATAACCGAATTAGATTATTTCCAGCCTCCACAAAGCCCTTAGGGCTCTACGACTTTACATAAAAGCTGAAAATCGTGTGAAACTCGCAAGATTTCAGCATATTATACAATGCAAAATGAAAAACGGGATATAATATTTCACGTAAGGAAGGCAGTGGAATAATCCATGAACACTATAACTACTAACCCAGTTAAAATGACCGGTCCCAGAATATTCCTTTTAGCATTCACCGAACACATACACCCGCTTTATGCGATAAAATTGATATCAACTCGTGTTAAGAACGAACTGTAATCGATATATTCACTCGTATTCATCGTACCGTTGCAATTACTATAATCTGTGCACGTTATAGTTAGGTACCCATTAAAGATCGGTAGTTCCAGTGTCAAGGACTTTTAAATAGTCGAAGGGAGGTTAAAAATAATCGAGTAAAAAATAGATTAATCGTGACGTAAATGAAACAGTCAACGATGATTGGTTCGAATGTTCCACTTTGTCGCAACCCATAGTGATTTCGGCGAATAACGTGCACGCAACTGTACTCTATGACGCGCGAGATTTTTTTATCTCGTAATAACAATGACGATATTGATAATTTTAGGAATATTACCATACATGCGAGCTGAAATTACTCGCGTGATCACGTGGACCATGAATGTTCACGCAAAGCGCCCATTGTCTCTTAACAAAAAGCCACACTTATCGATCGCGATACAGAAAAATCTGAATATTTCGCATCCCTTTATCGATGCGGGAAAAAATGGTAACGGGGAAATAATTGACACTCGCGTACTTCCGGTTGTATACCCAAACATGGAATATTCCCTGTTAAATTCCACGCTTTCACTAATCTCGTCGTTGCCAGTCAACGGTGGCAACAATGGCGGATTGAATGCCTGTCATCGGCGATTCGGCCGTGTTATCCGCATTTTTCCGCAAATAAATCAAACGTCCGTGTTTCCCAGGATTTATCTAACCGCCGACGATAAAAAGCTCGCGTAAGTAGAGACACCAGTCTGCTGGTCCCGATCCCAGAAACGCGTCCGCGATGCGAATGGTCTCTCCCGAAACGATTTTATCATAGCGTGCATTCGATCCTTGTAAAAGAACGACGGATTTCGCCTCCCGGACGTGCATAATTCAGGCGAAAAAGTGTGTCGTTCAACGGGGGCAAGCGCGGCGGCGTTTTACCCGTCGAGTATAAACCATTTTTCTCTGCCCGCAAAACAATGCACCGCGGTCGCCAGAGATGAAGCGCGACTCAAGCACAGCCCGCTATTTACGCGTGTAAAAAGCCCGCGCACACACACCACGACCCGCCCTGCCGCCCACTAGACGCCTTTTATTTCCCGTCAGGGTTCAATCTTCCGCAGCCGCGGTTCACCCTCGTTGTCCGTTATTCCGTATTCACCCCGATGCAAATGCGGATCGCCAGAAACGCGAATTACCGACGATTTCCCCGAGCTAATTCATCATCTCGAATCGCTCGCGTACCCGATACACTCGCTACGCGAGATTTCCACGGAAACGCGGGATTTATCGGAGCACCGTCATCTCGCGACCCCGTTTACCACCCCCTCGTAGCGTTCCTTGGTCCGTCGGTGTGAAAATACGCAACGTCTGTCGGGAATCGAGTAAATCGACGGCAAGGGTGGACGCGGACGAGAGAGAAATTGAATTCGCGATACGCGCTAGGGGAAAATTGTTCCGCGGTCCGCGATGGCGGCACGGGGGTGACGTCTTCGCCGTGGAGGATATGGTGCGTGCCCGAGGAACGAAATCGATCGCAGCCTCGGAACGTTATTCGCGAATTTATTTAGTCGCGAATGTATTTTCGTCTCCCGTCATCGTGCATTTTCAGCGCGGTAAATATTTACCCGAGGAAACGCTCCTACGCCCTGCGGCTCTTTTACATGCGAGCTGCAATCGTTTCACCTCTTTCGAGCCGATATCGATGCGCTTATTCCGTGTCCTGATTCTATTTTTCCTCTCTTCCTTCTCTGTCGTTGTATTACGCGCCGAAACACGCGGCGCGGTATTAGATTTTCGCCGGATACGAGGTCCCTAGATCCATCCGGCGCTCTCGGTGTTTTACGAAAATACTCGTCGGGTCTCGTTACTGGCTGCGCAACGTCGCGTCGGAGAATCGGAGGCTCGCGGGAAGATCGTGGCACGATTCGCTGCGTAGCCCGAAGCCGCGGAGCGGATGAAACGAGGGTCGACAGCGCCGCGATTTGATTGGGAAAACGCGCGCGGTGCCCGAGCGATGAAAAAGAATACGGAAAAAGTGGAAAGTAGATTTTTCGAAATATCGTTGCCCGCGAATACGTCTGAAATCGAATTCGTCGGATAACTGCGCGGGCCGCGAGATTGCCAGTGACGTTCGATTCGGGTTTAACCGACGGCCACCGAACCTATTAACAATTTCGTTCGTATTGTTCGAACGGCGAGAGGTAAAAAGAGGAAAATAAAAAAGAAAAAAAAGGAAAGGAAAAAAATAAAACGGGAGACCGGTGGAAAGTGGGTGTGGAAATTCGTCGGAAGCGGTGGAAACCGAGTGGCTCGGAACGCGTCGCTCGGACAAAACGACCCCGAAATTCCATCTGTCCAGCGTTTCGGCACGAATAAAACTTTCCATTTCTATATCTCTTTCGAATTTCCTTTGATGTCCAGATTCGCGCGAGCCGAGGTTCCGGGGATCGCTGGATGCCGGGCGCGCGGGCGGCGATCGCGAGCGAATCGGGACGAATTCGACGGGCGTGTACCGCGACGATCGTAATTGCAGCCGCGTCGCTGGTCCGCGCTTCGATTCGAGTTCGACAGCGGAAAAAAGCGCGCGGGACGATGGACGGGGGCGGAAAACGCGGCAACGAATCACGCGTTAGGGGCTTCGGCGAGTATCGCTTGGCGATGTAACAGACGGAATGGGCGGAGGGCAAGCAACGGAGGGCAGCCGGCAAAGAGGAAAAATAAGAGAAGAGGGTGAAGCTGCAAGTAGGATGCCTTTGATTCCCTCTCGCGAACCGAATGCAAGGCGCGCGCGGCCGAGTTCCCAACGTTTACGGTGGTCGCGCAGAACCCCGATAAAAGCCACCACCCGGCGAGCTGGCCACGCTCTGTATACCGTGCTGCTACACGTTCGTTAAAATACGCGCGTAATAATGTCTTCGTGCTCGTGCTCCTGCTCCTGCTGCTCCTGCGAGTGTTCGGCGAAAGGTAATGAAACGGCTCGCTCGTGAAAACTTTTCCGCCGCTGCGAGAGCCTCCTCTCTTCCTCTGCTTCCTCTGCTTCCTCTGCTTCCTCGCCCTTTCCCGCCTCCTGCTCTCTCGCTCTACACGCCCAGAATCGATATTTTTCCAGCAGCCTTTCGTCCAACCGCCAACCGCTACTCCTTTTTCCGCCGACTTTCTATTTGTCACCGCGCGTTTGTTCCTGCCACGACGAGACGCGTCTATTTCATCTATCGTCGCGCG
Organism: Eufriesea mexicana; assembly: GCF_001483705.2. Taxonomy (NCBI): domain Eukaryota; kingdom Metazoa; phylum Arthropoda; class Insecta; order Hymenoptera; family Apidae; genus Eufriesea; species Eufriesea mexicana. Next base: position 1,099,833 of record NW_016908822.1, on the reverse strand, counting down.
GATGAAAGTGGCGAAGAAGAGTGGTAAAGAGGTCCGACTACGACGCGCTATTTCATCCCCGTGGTTCGAGATCCTCGCGTACGAGGGCGCGATTAAATCTAGAGTAGGCGTCTAAGTCTCGTCTACCACTGCTCGGTGTCACGGAGCGTGCAAGTCGAAAGGGGTACTAGAGCAGGCGGAGCGAATGTGCGCTAAGTGTTGCCAAAGGGTGCTCGTTAATTATTGGTCGCGTTCCCAACCGCGAATGTATTCTTTCGCTTACCGCTTGTTATCCAAACCTGCCGTTCTCGCGGCTTTTAAATTTTTAATCGAGTTACATTCCCGTGCATTATTCATGCATCTCAATATGGATCATCGAGTTTCCATTATTCATACATCGGTACTTACGGTTTGCGTCGTGACTTCGATAAATACGCGGCGGAAATTTCTACCGATACATTTGCTTTGCAAAAATCGGGACAGCCGAGTTTCGGCGGATTAACGAGATCGTCCACGCCAAACTGTTCGTTCGCCGATAACCACCGACCCCGGTACGAAACTTCGTGATACCTGTAGCTCGAGTATAACAGCGAGCGCATTAACGAGCACGAAATTACAATCCGTTTTGCGAAAAAGAATCGACCGTAACTCGTTCATGACCGCTGAAATTCTCACACTTTCCTAACTCTCCTAACTTTCGCGAACGAGAGGAATAACTCGAGATCAGAGAAACAACCGACGTGAAAATTCAGACGAGCTGCTTTACGCTCCGCCCGCGTGCGCGATTCCGCGCGGAATTAACGGGCGTAGCCGGAGCGAGGCGAAAATTTGGATTACGGGTTTCGAGATTAAAAACTCCCAAAAATACGTCTAAATATTACACGCACAGATTGTACGATTAAAGTATAACGATGATGATAATTAGAGTCAACTTTCCTCGTAGGAATAGTTCCTAGCGTAGACTAGTTTCTTAGAAGCAACGCGTAGCGCCAGGTGCTCGGAACATTATGGATGCAGTGACTAGTGACAAAAGTCAGTTCGTGATAACTAGCCGTGCAGTGCACACGATTCATAAACTAGTTTCGTAAAGTCTGCTTAAGGAGTATTATCATCTACCTGCCTTTGATAACTCTCACGTATAACCGAGATCCTTTAAACATTACGCGCTTTTTCACCTAGAAAATACGTAAGTCTATGCGATCATCGACCTAATATCACGTATGTACTACTCAGAGAACAACTTTTGTATTTTAATTGACTTCTACGCTGATTCAGTAAACTGCTTTCGCGATTCAATATGGAAACTCCTGTGAAATTTACGTAGTTCTCAATTTCATTTATGTTCTTTCACGTTGATGAAACGTATTTAGGAATACCGTTTGATTGGCAAATATAAGGAATAAGAGATGTTATTTAATACGAGCTAAATGTGACTAGACTGATAATTGATTTACGATTACGCTAAAACTCCACTGAAACTCCATAAAGGATTGTTCCAAGACAGTCCCTACAACTTTATCGCACCCTCCAGCCCTATCAATTTCTCTTCTTTCACACGCAGACTTCCTTTTTCGACAACCCATAAATAGGGCTGTCTCGTGATAAATATATTATTTTTCGCTTTGCTAGTGTTCATCTTTCACGCGCGCTGAAACGATACTGAGTCAAGCAATCACAAAACTCTCTGAGATGTTTTCCTAGGACGAAATCTTATCTTTCTAACGCCGCGTAGATTAATCCGATCGTGCTTATACAACGCGAGCTACAGACGAATAAAGCCGTTCATTACAGAAATAATGGATTTCTTTCTACTACACCTAATATACTTTAGAGCAAAATAACATCCCTTATCCTTACATTTGCCAATCAAACAGTATTCCTACAAATATATATAGTACATAGAGTGTGAAAGGGTTGTGATGAGAACTGCAAGAAAGCGGAAGTTGCACGTTAGCTGAAATAAATCTGTTTTTGTTACCAAAAGATGTGGCTGTTTATCAAACCGGCAGATCTTTGTTTGCAAAGGGATAATCCGAGAATAATCCTTCGATATCGTTGTAGTAAAAACTAAGCAGTAAAGTAAACTCTACATCCTAGCAGTGTGGAGGTGCTCCCATCCCCTGAGGTTTGTCTTTTGTCTCCTGTTTTCTGGAGACATTCTGTGATCTGCGTGGATTTAAACAGGCCGATTCTGACCATTCGTTCGTTGGATAAAAATGTATACAATATTCCACCGTTTCCAGTTACCACTATTCCTTCGCGTTCTAACCCATTTAACGGATATAAACTCGCGTTGAAACGAGACGAAGAGAGAACAGCAGAGCCAGCGACTTCGAAGAAAGCAAAGAAATCGCGTATGTGGCAGTTCCGCTGTCAAACGTCGTTAAATATAAATTGGAATTACGATAATTAATCTTCCCGCGAAAGAAATCTGTCGGATGAACCATCACGACGCACGACCTCTCCGCTCAGCCATTCCGTTTGAGTTTCGCGTAGTTCGATCGAGGGGATTACCAATCGAAATGGCAGCTCGAAAGAGCGTGTTCACCTGCTGCGTAAGCCGCACGGAATCCAGGTAACGCTTTGTGTTTCGAGACGCCTTAAAAGTTTTCCCATTTCCGTGCTACGCTATCACGCCTCAGCCGACGGTCTAACCGGAAATCCAACGGGGTAATCCATCGGCAGGGCCGCGGTTCGAGTGCGTTAACCTTCGCTTCGGATTGCCTGGCGGTTTTTCTTTTTTCCGCAAACGGTTCGTGCGTCGTGAATCGAATTGCGCGGCCTCGAGGAGGGCAAGGAAAGGGAGCCAGAGGCGTAGAAGAGCGGAAAAAGCTTGAAAGGGAACGGCAGCACGCACGTATTTCCAGAAATTCGCCGAGATTTCCCAGACGCCTCATCGATGCCGCGCAACGCTGGATCCCTTCGTTCCGCCTTTTCCTTTATTTTCCCAGTCACGCGAGAATGGTTCTGAGTCTATTATTCATGGTGCTGCAAAGTGGCGTCGCGCCGATGTCGATAGCTCTGATGGAAATCGGAACATTGCGATGGAGGCGAAATCTTCCCGGAAACTGCGCACTCTGGTAACTTCGCGTATTCTCCGGGGTGGTACCAAGGAACGATTTTGCGAAAAATCCGAGGGTGAAAAAGCGGGGAACTAAAAATCGAAGACGAAGCACGAATAGAGAAGGTTATTTCGAAGAATAATAGATCGGTGGAAGAGAATAACCGCGGTATTCCAGCGATCTTTCTCGTAGCGATTATCTCTTGTTGCAGCTTCGTACCGTTCTGTCGTTACACGGAGGACTATTTATTTTTGGTTATCCGCGCGGCTCGTAAACGCTCGCGAATTCATGGGAATGTTCCATTGGAAAAGCGACGGGAAAACACGGAGACCCGGGGAGCGTTTTACACGGTAGCGAAGCACCGCTAGCGTTGTCAAAAAGCGAAGTTTCACTGTTTCCGGGAAACTCGGTCTTATAAGCCGGTGGCTGAATAAATTCATGAGATGCCAGGTCGGGGCTGTGTACGACTCATTGATTTGAAATTCGAATTCTACGTAACTTGGCTGGATGACCCGGGACGTGAGAGGAAATCCGGTGAATTCTTGCACGGTGTTACAACCGTATCATATCTGTCGTTGACATTTACAGACCCTTCCGAGTTCGTTCGACCTGGCTCCGCGTCGCGACGCGTCTCCGGCATAATGTCAGTGACGAAATTCACGTGGACCGTGTCGCATATCATGGCGCGTCGATTACGAAAACGGGACGCGGCCGAACAAGCGTAAATTCCAGCGTGCGATTTTTCCGCGCCTCGTCCACCCTCGATAATTGTCGCGTCGAAGTGGATTTCGATTCCGCGTCGTGCTTCCAATTATCAAAGTCCGCTCCTCGGCGCGCAACTTGCAGTCGCGAAATATTTCCCATCGTCTGGACCCGGCGTATCCGATATTCCGGATCCATCGCGATTTTCGCTCGTTAAAACCCCTAAATAACGAGGAATCGATCTACGGTTTTTAATGACGCCACTCCGCGGATGCGCGCTATAGCGACACTCCGTTCAAGAAATAGCCGGGGATCGAGTAATTACTTCGTTAGAACGCACGCTGACTTAACGAGTGTCGAGTTAACGAACTGTGTCAAGAATAGATCGCATCTAATTAGATATTCGACGGGTCTCGCCTGCATAAACTTCTCGACGTTGGCGACAACGACGACGACGACGACGACGACGACGACGACGACGACGACACGACGTTGCTTGTTTTTCCATCCACTCTTTCTCTCGATCGTATAAATTTTCGTCCATCGAATAACAATGGGATTGGCGAGCCGAGCACGTTCCATTCGCGTAACTGCTATGAATTATACCGCGGACGTCATTATGCGGGAATATTTAAAAAGGGGCGTGTTCGGTAGTCGTCGGAGTACTTCAAACATCGGAATTCGAGTTTTTACCGTTTCGATGGGCCGACTACAATTTCAGTCGTCAAACAGCCGGGATTGCGAGTTAATATTTCATCTACGTCTGCTCTTTAAATAGGGAAATCGATTTCTCGGACACCTGGAAGCCCGCGGCCGCGCTTGGTCCAGGCCCTGAGCGCATTAAGACACCGCGCACGATCATTCCGCGAGCGTTAGTCGATTAATCGGCCATCGAGGGAAAATCGTTAACGACACCGGGCCGCTGGTTCGGAAATTGTTTCAATTAACTGCCTTTTTTTCCCAGCTGCTCGCAAATTGAAATATTAAATGTAACGAGCGGAACGTCACGGGGGCGAAAGTTCTAATTACTTTCGTTAATAACGAAATTGCATCGACGGAGGGAAATTCCGGGAGAACAACGCGCCCCCGACTATCCGGCGAAATCGCGCGCGAGTATCGGGCAAAAATGGAGAACGAAAACGGAATAATGGATGTAATGTACGATTTCCTTAAACATCGACGTTAAATCCGGCGATTGTTCCCGAAATTGCACGCCACCTCGTATATACCTCGATTTCGAGCCGTTGGACGAAGACAAAGCGATTTGTCGCGCAAGTTTCGCAATTTGAAGGCGGAACGGAGAGTATTCCTGTTAATGGGTATTGTTGATATTAGAACGAGAGCTCACCTATCTAGTCATCTCTCTGTCTCTCATTTATATGCTCGCTAACTCTTTTGTCCCTCCTTTCATTCACGCCGTCCTATTGATTTTCCTGCCTTTTCATTCATTTATTCACTCTCTGTCCTTATTTATACGCGTATATAGTTATCCCACTATTCTCTCCCCTCTCTTCGAATCCACTCCCTCTTATTATTTACCAACCCCGTTTTCATTTCTTCCCTCTTCATTTTTTAATACTATTATTACGCGTTGTTCGCGCTCTACTCGCCAGCTAACCTCCCTATTCGTACTCGCGCGTTCATTCATCCCTCCGTCCCGACCACGAGCCTCGCTCGCTCATTTACTCGCGCAGCCACTCGTTCGTCCGCTAATCCGCTAACTTATTCAAACACTCATCCGCCATTCATCCGTTCCCTCTGTCCCAAACGATCCTTTTTCCCTTCCTCGTTCCGCCCTCGACGATCCATCAATTTCCCACCTTCCCTCGTCTCTCACCTGCACGCGTCAGCCTCTTTTCTCCACCTGCCTCCGTGTTTTCCCCTCGCGCGTTTCCATTACACATCTCGCTACATATATCCTCGAATCCCAAGCGACAGCGCGACGACGTTACACGGGACGTACTCGAGGGGCTAACGCGAGCTGACAGTATGGAACCGGTTATAGAGCACACGGCGAAACCGTGTCAAACGCGTACGAGACAAGGCTACCTCGGGCACAGGCCGAATCACGAAACGGGAAACAGACTGGACGAAGACAAGGACGAGGACGAGTCGGTGTGACAGCGGCGACAAAGTCGAAAAACCACGAGCGCGCGGTTGCCCGGTGAAAAATATTTATCCTGCCATTGGCTCAGCCCCGGGCTGTAAACACGCTACGTCCTCTGACGTCGGCACGCCATTACGAGCTCGCGACGTCTCGGGCTGGGACGAGTTATACTCGGAGCAAGTTTAAAAGCAAGACGAGACGTGACGGGCGATCCTTTTGTCGTAGAATACGCGTGAACGGGGGACACTTGAAACAATGATCGCGACAAAGATCCCGGGCACGGGGGGTGGAGCAGTTCTCATTTGAAAATCGCTCGAGAAACTCGTAACGCGGCCCTTTTGTTACGCAAATTGAATCCACTCGTACGACCGTTCTCTCTGCCGTTCCGAACTTTCAACGGACACACTTTGCCGAAGAATAAACCGGGACGCTCTCGTTAAATATTGTCTCAACGAGGAAGTTGAATCGATACGAATGATCGAGTTTCGAGCGCTCTTATTCCACGACCCAAGTATCCCGACTTCCGCTTCGTCTTCGTCCCCGTCTGCGCCACGTATTCCGCGATATACGCTCGTCGTGTACTCACCGAAACTCGGGAAGCTCGTGTGCCAGCGGAAGCAAGAACAAGGGCGAAATCTTCCTCACAACCCCGGTTCACTGGCGACCGTCGATCATCGAAAAGCTGCACCACATGGTCACCACATTTACCGCACTAGCGCCGGAAACAATCGCCTCGTTGCCGGTGCAATCGGTCACGTCGCTGGAATCACGGAACCCGGTGACCTGGCAATAAGAGTATCTCGCGATCCGTGGCCGTGGCGACGACTAACTCTCAAGTTCGACCACGCGACTCGTGCTCGCGGCGCGCAATTGCTTTGCGCAGTGGAAAGGTAGCGAGCAGCAGGGACGGGCACGACGAGTTCCAACGACACCCTGGACACCGTTCTCCGTGCATCGAGTAACCGGAAGCACGTCGCGAGAGTCATTATCGCGTGCCCATTATCGAGGTCTCGCGGCCTCCACGCACCCACGCACCCTTTGCTCTTGGCCAAATGGCTTCCGCGAAACGGGCACTCGCGTGGGCCGGAAATCGGGATCGATTGAGTGGTGGATCGCGAGCACGTGTGCCAAACGAGGCACAGACTTTGTTGTTTTTCTTTTCGTTCACGGCGCGGTAGCGCGACGGAGACTGATGAGGGCCTGCGTTCGTCGGTCGATGATATAGCCCCGGCTGGAGGAAGGGGTGGCAACTTCTCGCGGCTCGTGCCGTGATACCTCGCAGGCCCGTTCCTGGTCGCGATTGCTCCATGGATCCCGATGGATAGCTAATATCCAGATCGATTTTATTCTTGGACGAACGGCCGGGGGAGGGGGGGGGTGAAATGAGAAGCTTCGTTAGGGCAAACTGTCTGCCGGAAGATTCTTCTCTCGACTCGGGCGAGTTTCAGACTCCGTTACTTTCAGTCACCGAGTGGAAGGTCCTGGGCGATTCGTTGAAATTACGTTGCCAGCCAATTAAGAGTCAGCTGCGTTTAATAACCGTGTATTTACGGCGGTAGTTGCCGTTAATATCGTATCATCGTCTCGGTCGAGACAGGTAATCTGAATTGAAGCCAACCGTAAGTCCACGAGGTTCATTACGGTACACAGTGAGTTTAGCAGTTCGCTGCCTTTCGGGTATTAGAGTTCTTCAGGGAAAGGCAGTCGGCGGGTTTACACAGGCTTTTCTGGGATTCAAACGTCGGGCTGTCGGTGTGGTGGAAAAGTTAGCCGACGCGCTCCGCCGTTTGGCTTCCGTTTCGCGCGACAGAGATTTCTCAAAATGTAAATTTAAAGCTGCGTCTTCGCCCCGTAGAAATTTCGCAATTTGCCTCGTCGAATCGTCGGATCTTCCTGCGACGAAGCGCCCCTTTATGCCCCCCGGGCGTAACCAGACCGAGGAAATTAGCCGGATCACGCGTCCGCGATCAGGAATTTTATGCTTCCTGGATGTCCTTTGTACTTTCGGATTATCCCGGCAGACTCGGCGTGGCTGGGCTGTGAAAGGTTATTTACAAGGCTGGAATTATATCGAGGCAACAGGATGAAATTAATCCTTAATTAAGAATACACCAGCCTGTGTACCTACGCTACGGGAATAGCACGCGTCGGAGATAAACTTGTCGAGACAAACAATTTGCGTTAGCTGATATTTACGCTTAATTAATATTTCTCGTCGAGGTATTTGTCATGTCAACAGGTCCGGAACCGATTTCCCGGGCAGAGCAACGGGGCCGGTAAGAACAGGGCCGGGATCGCTTCGGACGAATAATTTTACTCGCAACCCGATTTATCAAACGGTCCTTTCCCTTCCAGGACCTTTTGTACTCGTTTCGTTCTTTCCCGTGTACCGTTTTCTTGCCCCGTTCGGCGCCCGCTACATACAGAGATCCCGCACGGCTCCGTGTAACGTTCCGGAACACGAGCGGTCATGAGAAGTTTCCTTCTTCCCGACTTCTATCCCGAGACTATGATAAATTGTTTCTCGCGCGGCCACTCGGCCCACGGGCACAGCCCGATCCAATGGAAATCTTTTCCACGCCGAGAGCACGGCTACCAGCCATCCGATGAGTTTAATCCGACCGATCGCTCAATTTCACGGATTTCCAGAGAAACTGCGACCTCTGCTCAGTCTTCCACTGCCCGCGGCACGTCGCCAATTTCTCCAGCAACGACACCGGGCAAAACCATCGTCGAATTTTCCACCGGGGCGTGTTCTTTCATACGCGTTTCACGCGTCGTTACGCGATTGCAAACGCGACTTTCGCGATAATTCCTCATATTTTTATTAACCACGAGCGGTGACCAAGGATCGAGCCTCGAGCGTAAAGGGATTAAATAGGGCCAGTTTAAAGGGAAACGAAGAAACACTTGCACCGTAAAATCGAGATAAAATGCGGCGCATTAGTCACGTTTCCCCGAACCACCATCCATCTACATCCGTGGAGTCTCTTCGGATGTATCCGTCAGTGATCCTCCGTCGAAGTCGTTCAAATTCTCCCGCCGAAATTCAGCCTTACTTCTAATCCCGGTCGCAGCGAGAACCACTGGACCGCACAATCATCGTAACATTAGGTGGACGCGTTCTGGCAATTACCATAATTAATCGACTGGCGGAAAAACCGGCGGAAAGTGAGGACCGGAGGGGGTGGTAACGCGAGGGGCGCGTTAGAGCGCATGTCCCGTTTCCCCTTGCAATTTTCAGCTCGCCTCCGGCAATTTGCGACAACTCGCACGCGTCATTTCGCCGCGAACGAAATTACCAAGGCGAACCCGGCCCCCTTTCCCCTCCGCGGCGGAAAAGGAAAAACATCGGGGCGCACGCGAGCGCGCGGACGCGATTACGAGCGGACTCGCTCCTAATTAAAGCGAAAAGACCGTGGGCGAACGGCGCCGGGAAGGAAGGGGGAGTAATTTTTAAGAGAACGGAAACGAAGAAAGCGAGAAACCGGAAAGCGAACCGCGCCAGAGGATCGTGAAGCCGGAAGACGCGGGGTGCAAGTGCCGCGACTGAGAGATGTCTTCGTTTGCCTGTTATCCACCCCGCCACGAACTGTTGCTCGCGAACGAGAGATCCTCCGAGAGTTAAGCAAACGCTCGTTCCTCCTTCGTCGGAATCCTTCATCCTAGCCGCGAATCTGGCGTTCGAAAATTCCTCTCTTTTCTCTCCCGCGAGGTATTAAACGCCGATCATTGACATTGACGGATTCATCGTGTATCGAGTGTCTTCTCGCGGGTTCCTCCGTCGGCGAGATCGGCGGAGGGACGGCGAGGAAGAAACGATGGTAACCGCGAAAGAAGAAGCGCCTGGAAAAAAGCTGAATGCAAAATAACAGAGTTCCACGGTGGAATGAATGAATCGTGGAAAAAGGGTGTGTATCTCTCGAGCTGTTGGGAAATCCTCCACTCGTCGAAGCTTTTTTCGTCGGGCTTCATCCGCATAATACACGCAGCTCTCGCGTTACTCGAGGAGAAAAGGCTGAAGTGGAGGCTGGGTCGGCAGGATACGTCCTCTTTAAAGGGACATCGGGCTGCTCTTTCAGCGGTTTTCATCCAAATTGGTGGTTTTTGTTTCCACCGGCCTCGCCCGCGCTCCAGATTAGATTTCCAGCAGTGAAAGTTTTCCTGCTGGGCTAATTATACCGGCGCCCGGACTCGCTCTGCCGGCTGCGCAATTTTCGAAGGTATTTTCCGTCGGGTTCGGCTCGATATTTCATTGGAAACCGTTTCCTGTTGTCGGACGTTTGCCGACGACCGCCGGCCAAATTACTTCCACGATCGTAAAAGTGATCCTTTCCCCGTGGTACCTTTCAACCTACGTTCTCTGGCCGGGACTGGTTTTCAGTTTCGAACCGTTGCGCCAGAGGGCCGGGGTTTATTTTACGAATTTGATGAAATAATCCCGCGCGAACGGGGCAGAGCGAAGATTATTCTATTAGATCCTTTGGCGCGAGGTAACGCGAGGGGGCTATAGGAAGAAAATCGTCGATGAAAGTATAGGGTAACAACGGCGGGTGCGGCGTAGGTCGAAGTCAACGGGATCTCGAACGTAGGGCTACCTTTGATCTGATAACCCAGACGGAAATGTAAGCAGATTTAAACAGAGAATCGCTTAGCGAATTCCGCGTTGGAACCGAGCTCTAGCAGCTCGTTCCCCGGGATGTATTTATACACTCGAGATTATGCGCAGCTAGATGCGTTCTCTATGTATCGACGAGGCTATTCCTGCAATTTTCATCGACCGCGATGAAACGGATAGACTCCATCCCGTTTTTCCGACTAATAAGTAACGTCACACGTTTGTCCCGATGGATTGATCGAACGGGAGTGATTTTTCGTTAGCGAACACGCGTTAAAATAGCAACAGTTACTTATTACAAGCTGACATTTGTCTGACACGAGCGGATGTCCAACATGGCAACGGATGTGACGCAATCCAAATTGTCCACGTTCAGTCCAATGGTCACATACATGACATTCGATAATGCTGTCAATTAGATGCCGATTAGTACCATCGCACAGTAACAGTCTTGCCTCGAGCGTGTCGACGTCGTCATGAGTCGCGCGGCCGCGTAATAATTTTATCGTTGCAATTATCGAATGCACCAGTAATGAAGGTAGATTATGCTACTGGTGGTTCAAGTACAGTTGCCAGGCTTCTGATTATAATATAGCTGGAATGATCCGAATGTATCCGTTCTGTATATTGATAATCGCATTATGGCGCGTCACGTTTTGCTCGGTATACGACCCTGCATACCGCCCTCGAACCACATAAGGCACGAGAAATTGGTAAAAATCCTGGGCACAGGTTTCACCTCGTTCGACGGGGATTAAATCGCGAAATTAAATTATGTAATTTAACTACAATATACCGTTACGAATTCAACGGTATCAAATACACTCGGAACACATGCATCGGAGTGTTAATACCCTTAATATAATTGCAGGGCTCTTGGTAATTTGGTTACAAGAGCCTTGCATAATTTCTACAATTTTTCCTCGTGTCGAGAATAACACGCGAATATACGTATTATTCGTTTATAAATCAAAATTACCCTTCCCTTCTATCATTTTAATAGAAATATCTTTAACACTGAACGTACCAAGCGGGGTCAAATAACCCTTTACAAAATTTACTTTAAAATTGTACATTTATTGTTATTTCTTTCGCTCGTCTGTCTTCCTCTACATTCTTACGTTATCTGATTGTTTAATTCCTCGCTATCCGTTTTACCGAGAAAAATTCCTTGCATACCTTATGTACCACGAGGGGTCATTTGACCACTTACGGTAAGAATAGGTACGCGTAAAGTACCGGTACGTTTAGCGTGAAATTTCTCCGATAAAATTACACGAGACTCAGACTCCTAAAACGCGACAACGAAAACATATATATTATTGGAACCGGAAAGAATTTTATTTCGACAAATTAAGACGTTCTTCTCCAAATCCCAATAACGAATATTGGTTCTTATAAATTTTGCCAGTTCGATTATGCGCGAAAATTGGAGAACACGAATTCGTCGGAATGAATTTACCTCCGATAATTTGCAGCGCCTGTAACGTGAAAAATTTGCAAGGTTTCGAATGTTTCGGAGGCGAAATTCGTACAGTTGGATCGTATAGATCTCGAGTGCTCGGAGGTAAAGCGTTGTACAGGTATATAAAGGATGTAAAATGGGCAGAACATCGACGAGCGTTGTCGCCGTGCGAACTCACGCTCGGCGTTCGATAGACCGTCGAGTTCACCCCCGGTGGCCTGGTTCCACATACTCTCGCGTAAAAGTTCCCGGCTGATTACATGAAACAAACATTTGTCCCGACGCGTGGCGTGAGTCTCGATCCCGGCGAAACGACGGGCTTTCCCGTGGAAGCGACTCGTTCGACGGCGTGTCAAGAATGAAGAAGGGCGGACACGATCCTTTCATCTAAGTGACTGCTGCCGGCGCTCTCGGAATTACCCTTCAAATTGAATTGCAAAGGCTAACCTCATTCGCATCCATCGTCGGCCACTGACACGTATGACCGTTTCCAGGTAGCCGTGCGATTGGTATCGAAAAATTACACGCTCTCTCTCTCTCTCTCTCCACTCTCCGGCGCCGTAAACGCAATCCGTGATCCTTTATTTTCACACGATCTCCACATCGCCGAGTCTACCACCCCCCGTTCCTTTTCTATTTCCTTCGCCGAGTCCATTACGGGGAATGGTGTCCTGGATTTGATCAGACGGTATGCCTTTTAGATCCCTCTACCATACTCCACGAGCTACTCTCTCTCCGCGCCGGTGACACGTCAGAATTCTCCCAAACGATTTATCCGACAGGGAATCTAACGAATTTCAGTCGTTCTCCAACTTTTCCTCGAAATTTCACGCCCTGTCTATAGAGAGGGTTCCTTGGCCAGCGATCGCGCGAGCATGGCCGCTCGAGACAGTCGCGATCGTAACTCGACCAAGGAGTCCCGAGAGGTTACACGTTGGAGGATCGATTAGTCTAGACGGAGCAACCGTGCAATTTCGTGACAGATCGAGGTGACGATTTGGTCGGTGAGCAAGCGGCGCAAAGGGTAGAGAGAGTCGATCGCGAAGCAACGGATCGATCTTGATCGGATTCGTGGATTTCGGCGAAACGCGGAAATTATCGGAATTTATAGAAATTTGATCTGACCCGATCACATTCGTCTCGCCCCATTTCTGGGATATCGAGGCTCGTTCGATGACGGACATTAATCAGCGCGGGCAGGAGGTCAATTACCAGCGGGGGGTCGTTAATAACAATCTTGATCCGGCGGAGCCATTGCAAACCCGATAACGCAAAGTTCGACGGAGAGGGAGGGGGGGGGGAGGGGAGATTAAATTAAGAGTATCTTGGTTGTTTAACTAGCCCGCAATGCTATTACGCTATCGCGGAAACTTTTCATTGCCACGATAAATCGACCGGGGTCTTCTTACGTTGCGGTTCGGGCCTTAATTAAGGCCAGCTACTGTAAACATCGTTGGATTCCTACATAAAATTCCCATTACCGGTGTTACTCCGTTCCAGACGCGATTCCTGGCCTAAATTCCTCGGCCGGCTCGCGATAAATTTCCAACTGATTTACAATGCCGGCCCGATTGTCTCGAGTTCGATTTAATTTGTTGCGCATTAAGCCCGGATAGCGAGGGTCGTTTAAGGGCACACGAACGCGTTACACGTCTCGTCCGTTTCACTTGGCCTGTTCGAGAGCTCGATAAATTTCTCCTCGCGGCTATAAGAGGCAACAAACATCCGAGGGCCCTTAATTTTCCTGGAAACGACCTTCGCCAGACGAGTCAGCGCTTCCTGTATCCCGATATCTTCTCTTTAATCAAGACGAGTTTTCACGAAATTAGCGAATCGCGTGTTCCGCCGGTTATACCCGAGACTTATGAAGTAACCTATATACACTCTCCCTCGGTATCTCTAATCCCGCGCTATGCCTGTAATCCTCGAGGAACTTCTCCGAGTTGCCAGCACAGAATCAGGATACCGATTATGGCTGGATCAATGAATGGTCCAAGGATATTCGGCACGCGTCGAAAACAGTGGTCTTATCCATCCAAGGCCGACTCGGCTACGAGGGGTAGTAACGACTCCCATTGCACTCGCTCGAGCGAACGTTAGAAGGGCGAATTCTGGCCAATCGCGATAGCCGGCATGCACACACGGGCACACGCGTACGCCCGCGACAATTACGCGGGATTAATGGCCAGGTATTTCCCTCTCTTGTAACCGATGTCCTCGAAGCACAGTAATGCTCCTCATAATCGCTCGCCGGCACTGGCAACCTTTGTTTCCAGCCCGGGATGATCCGTTTTGGGCAGCTGCAATCGGTATTGGCACTGTGTAGATCCAGCGGTATGGCGTCGCGATAGCAAAACAGAGAACACCGCGTTAGGTTTCAAGTAATGTCGCCATTGTTCCCCCGCGTGTGCTCTCGTCGGAGAACGCTTTCGACGATACGAGGGGGGGTCGCGGGACGACGCGGAGCGGTGTGGCGGTCTTGATTGATTCGGCTGCTCGCCACCGCGAGGGAATTAAGTAGTACAGGGCCCGGCGTGGTCAGCCAAGATACGCGGCGCGTCGGTGATTTGGTCGGCGCGCGCTATTTATCGCGACATTTTATCCCATTAAAATCATCGCGGCAAACAATGGACGACCTCCCGTTCCGGAACCGCGCGAGCGTCATCACGGATCGGTGTGCTCGCGCTGTATTCAAACGAACCGTAGTCGTAGTTACAAATGGCGCCATCGACGATGAAGTAACGATTGTGCCAAACAAATATGATTTGTGTAATTAGCACGGCAATAACGACGATACTGTACGACGCATTAATCGCATTATGCTCTCGAACGATGTCATTTAAATGCGGTTTGATGCCGATAGTTGGACCGCGTGTAAATTGGAAAGCAGTGCCTCGCCGCGCTGCTCGCCGTCCCCATTTTATCGCCGCCGCGGCGTAAATCAACCGGCCGCGTTTCCCTAGATTCCGCGCGGATTCCATCCCCGCGGGTTACGACGCTTTTACGAGACGTTAATTCCGTGTCGTTCCAAGTCCATTTGCCGCGCGGCCGCCGCGCTAAAAAAGCGACGAGTAACCCGATTAATCGTATCGCTGACCAGCCGCTGTGTAAACGCACTCCAGCCACCGCCCCTCGCCGTCGATAATGCAGGCAATTTAAAATGTGCGCGAAACCCTTCGGCCACTTGGCCAGCCATCGATCAATCGAAGCGAAACACCGCGCGCGTCCTCTCCATCCGATACCCCGCGCCGGAAACCCCACCAGATGCACCGCCATCGGCCCTCCGGGCAGCGCAGATTCGATTCCAACAGTCCGAGTACAATGGATCGCGATGCCTCGATGAAGCGCTAATTGCATCGCGGACCAATACGCGCAACACGATGCAAATGGTCCCAGTATTACTTACACCGATCCCGTAAACGAGACCTTCGATCCGAGGGATCAGCGCGTGATTGAATTTCGCGGGAATACGCGCTGAACTCACGCGTTTTCCTCTCCACGCGATCATCGCATAATACGATTCGCTCTTCGACCACTCCACCGTTACTTCTCCGAGTAATTCGCCTGCAACCGTCTCGCAAACCATCTCCCTGTCCATCTTGCGGCAACCTGCCGGCGGTAATCCATCGTAATCCGTTCTGCAATCCGGAATGAATATTTCACGGGGCAGCCTAGAGGATGATCCACAGGTGAGCGATCAAAGGACGAGGTCCAATGGTCCGGATATCGCTGCGGCAGGAAGAAGAATGCTCCCTTGGTACGGGACGACTCGGAGACCGTCCAAATTCCTCGTTTCGTTGCCAGCGGACTATTGCTTCGGTTCCCTACGTGTCCCGAATGCCTGTACAACGTCTCGTCCGCGTCGTTGGGACCGATGTTCCGACTCCTCGCTGCTTTGCACATTGGTATTCCCACTATTTCCAGGTTGCTAACACACCGGTGTGGCCTCTCCTCTGGCCGGCCGCAATTTCCCCGCATTTCCTGGTCCTCTCCCGTTCAGCCAAGCCGCGTTTTCGTTCTGCCTCCGCCGTCGTCGATTCTGCTCGCCTTCTTCGCTGCAAGAGAAGCCAGACGTGGTTCTCGAGGCTTCTTCCAGCGCTGTAGAACAATCGGGATACCTTCCGTGCCGTGAGCAGCGCCTCTATTGCGCCCCCGTTCCATTATATGCCAAGCCACGCGCGTGGCTGGCAATTAAGGAAAGAAATAAAGCATCCGGCGCAAAGGGCTTCCGGCCGAGGGTAATTGAATTTTGCGAAGCTGACGACCCGGTACGTATGAAATTTTTACAAGTAGGAGAGTAGCTACGGAATACGCGCGACCGCCTGCAAGGCAGGAATTCTCGTCTTGCGATATTATTTAGAAGACCAAGCTTACCTCGCGTTTCCACCATCGCGTACGCGCGAAACGCGGCGTTATGAATATCGGAATTATCGCTGGACGGGCGAAAAGCAGATTACGTCTGGCAAATACGAAAATTATCGGGCCGGCTGATTTTTATTCGTAAAAATTATTAATTCCGCCGATTTCCAAGCGACGCGCTGAAAAACGCGAAGGGGGCTACGTGCCGTGTGCACCTCGTCGTACGGATTTCGATCAAATTTGTACAACCTTATTAACGACTCCGGCTATCGGCCCGTGACGAGTATAGAGCGACTGATAATTCATCGAAATAAAATCGCCAGCGTAAATATTCGTATTCGGCGCTCGTGCGAAACGAATTACCGAACCGGTCGTATATCTCGCGGAATTTTTAATTTATTAAACAGTATTCGCGCTTCTTTGTCCCCCGGCTTGATCGGTATCGGCTTCCGGCATCAACGTAGCCGCGCGTGTGCTCGCAAAAATTTCGCAGGGGTGTTCCATTTGCAAAAATTAAACCGGTTTATCGGGCACATCCGCGCGAAAGATAAGGGGCGCGAAGAAGGAAAGGGGAATGGCGGGCGGACGAAACGAAAGGGGGCAAAGAGTGGAAAGGAAACGCTACCGAAATGACGAACTTTTCCTCTTACAACTTTCCGAGATACCGATGCAATAACGCGGAATAAGACGTCAATCGGGCTCCTTTCCACGAAAACTTTCCTCGCCCGTTCAACGGCGAATCACGTTCAATCTCCGCGAATCGAAGGACGACCTGCACCTTAATCGACATCCGGGTCAATCGTCTAATAAAACGAGATTTTCCGTGACAAGTTGATCCCGTTGAAAAACTGCGATCCCGGGATTCTTGGGACAATCGGGAAACTATATTCGAGAAGCCAGTGCATCGCGATTATCGTTGTTCGATCGTGATTCCACAGCTTGCGAATAAACCGCTATCGAATCATTCGAAAGTCGGTTATCCGTGCGTCGTTACACGTGGCGTCTTCGCGAGCAAGCGGATTGCAAGATTCGCGGAATATCGGTCCGCGGTACACGTTCGGTTTCGGAAATTTCGCGAACCGTACGGTGGCTTCGAACCGAATAAAGGTAACAGTCTCCAGCGGCATAAAGGCAGCGATATTTCCCCAACGACCGAAACTTTGTCCCTATCAACCGAGAAGACCGCAAACGACACCGTTCCAGAGGCGGCAGCAGCCTCGCTTTCACCGATCCCTCGACCGCAGCCGGTCCCACCTCAGTTCACAATCACGACGGCTTCCTCTATCCATCTGTTCTAACCACGCATCGCTTCCTCATTAACATCGCTATCGATTAAACGCGACGCGTCAATCCATTAAAGCGAAATACCGATTGATCAACGTTCGGCTAAATTCCAAGCAGAATCGAAGGAGTATCGGTGTGACCGGGGGGCGAGGCCACGTTCGGAACTTAAATCCGTCAATAACGAACGGGGACGGAAGATCGAAGGCGTCCTCGCGGCTCGATCGTCGAGCGACAAAGCCCAAGTTCAGCGACGTAAGCCGCGGAGATATTTGGTCGTTACAGCGACGGAGTCGCCTCATGAATTTTACATGACCGCGACGAGCCATTATCAAATTCCGATAGACAATTGGAGCTCTCCTCGGTGCGGAGCGGTGGCTGGAAAACGAGAGGGGTGGTAGTGAACGTTCGGGAACGTGCCGCGTGCAAAGATGCCTCCGTGTGGAACCAGGCCACCTCCTGGCTTCGCAAGTTTAAGGCTAGACGCTGCTCCCAGCCGGCTCCACCTAGAGGAATCGAACTGCCGGCCGAGACGTGTACCGACCCGTATCCCCGTCGCCCGTGAAATTTCTCCGCCCGATCCGAGGTGTGGGTGCGTGTTCCTGTGACTCGATCAGAATTTAAATAACGCCACGCGTAATTATTTCCTGGCATCGAGCTCGCGAGCAGACCAACAGCCGAACCACCGCTGCCACGATGGATTTACAACACGCACGAGGCAACACCTGACTTCTTATAACCCGCAACTCTGCCTCAGCTCCAACTTCTACGCGGGCCTTAAAAGGTACTTGACAAACGCTCGTCTGGGGAACCCGGAGCTTCAACTTTCTCCACGAGACAGCGTTTCGCGTTTACTCCACGCGTTTTCTCCACCAAGTTTGTCAGTCAAAGTTAGCGAGGAACAGGCAGCAAGTAATAATCGCGTCGAATTCATTGGAACTCGGTTGCACGCAACCGATCGCATCCTCGTGACACGTATCTGGGAAGGTGGAGAAGTATTGGGAAAAGATACGGGGAGAATTAAATTCGGTTCGGTATAGACTCTCGGAGAGGGAAATAGGAGAGATTTAAACGGCGAGTATTTAGCGACACGGAGGAAGATTCGTGGGAGCGTATTGGAGCGAAATAAAACTGTCCATTAGCCGGAACGGGTGTCGATCGGCGGGGCGAAGGAATCGGATGGCGAACAAAAGGGACGAGATAGAGACGCCGGTAGATAACGGGAAAACCTTTTGTCGTCGGCAACGACGCAACAATGCGACGCAAACAGCTGGAAATGTTTGTCCCCGCAATGCGTCTCAATAAATTCCTGAAGAGTTATCGGCGCCCGGAGAGAGAGAGTAGCAGACCGTTGGTAGAACATCGCGACGACCGGTGCTCCGATACGGCCTGTGCATCGGTGACGCGGCCGTCCTCATCGACGATGCATGATCCTGACAGGGCCGAGAGCGTGCCGGGCAACTCGATCGATGGCTGTGACTCGAGAAAAACGAGCCTTGCGGCACGATTACTCCGGCCGTGCCTGTTGCGGAAGCGGGCTGCCGCTAACTGCCACGAAACACGAGAAAATCGAAGGCAACTCCGTAACTTGACGAGAGAGGAGAGAGAGGGAGTCGATGATAATGGGCCGGCCGTTATTAGCCGGTGATAAGCTCGCGGGGACCCGATAGAAGTACGCGAGACGTGCCTTTGATGCTAACGCGATATGCAGATCGACGATGTAAATGCGAAGCGACACCCAGGATGTCTTGTTGCTTAACTTATTACCCCCGGCCACGTTGCCTTAACGATTCGGAGAATTGAGCGGTGAATACATTTGCACGGGGTTGCCTCGTGGCCCGATAACGTCTTATAAATAATCTCCTGGTTAACCTTGCCGTTCCCGCTTTTTCCCGTTCCTTAATGAAACAGAATGGCTAACAGTCTCGAAAGAAAAGAGTCTAATACGCGGGGTAAATTTCACCCCTCCGACGAGCCACGGCTGGAAAAAAGGGTAACACGAACATGAGCAATTGGAGGGACTCTCTTCGCGAAGGGTCCATAGAGCCGGAGCGGATGCGAGGCAAAAAGGGAGGAAGAAATTTTGGAGACATTAAGAAGGGAGGTTGCTCGAGACTCTGGCTAGGTCTCGAAATGAACTTACCCTCTCAGGGAGAGGAAGTCGATGGAGCGCTATGGGGAAAAGTGTTTAGCAAGGTAGCAGGCCAGCGCGACGGAAAGTACGAGGAAACAAGTTTTGGCAGGGACTTAACGTCACGTACCTTCGCACGGGGTCACTACGTGGACAAATATGTGTGCCGGCGCGCGCGCGCACGCGCAACCCCGTGACCACGATCGCGCGAAATATAGGGGTATTGGTGTGGTCTCGCGCGGGTTTACGTGTGTGGCCCTAGCAAGGCACGTAGAAGCATACGGGCCAGCCGTACGTTTTCACACATATTGAGCCGAAGTATATTTTAACGGGGGGTGGTGTTCTCTCGCCGCGTCCTGCTACTGGAAGCCTTCCAACCAGCACGAAAAACTAAAACGGTTCGCAAAGTCGGCAGAAATATGGCAACCGTACAGCCACGATCCCGTACATCAAATATTACTGGAAGACTGAGCCTTGCTGGCCATACTGCACGCTCCATGCTCCGCCATGGCAACTCCGCCATGGCCTCTCATTTTCCGCCACGCGAATCTCAGTGTTAATCCTCTTGATGTTCGCCTAAGTACTGGATCAGACCACGAATGCCTCCGTTTTGATTTTGTTTCCACGTCGATTGAATTTGTTGGCCCAAGTATAGCGATTATTGCGAGTTTCTTGTATAACAATCGTTTATTTATTATAAAATTAGATATTTACGTATTATATCATAATTGTTCACTTGGCCCAAGTATAGCGATTATTGCGAGTTTCTTGTATAACAATCGTTTATTTATTATAAAATTATATATTTACACACGTATTATATCATAATTGTTCAATCTCACGCTTCTTGTAACAAACTGAACTTCCTTGTAACATATTGACTCTGATCCATAGCAACTGCACAATACCACGCATTCTAGATCTTCCACTCGCACTTCTAAAAACATACGTATCTACATTCGTGCGATTACTCGACCTCACACATTTGCATTCACACTGATAGAACCAAATCCAAAATTATTTCTGTCAATGATGACACTTTATATTCTCGATATGCTATATTTAAGAACGTACATTATCTAAACAGCGTGGCATCGCGCGTGGAATTAAATTCTCGAGAATTATCCACTTTGAAATTTAATGAAGATACTTCGCGAATAAGGTCTTTCGGAAATTGAGATTTCGATAGTAAAATGGCGAAATTCGGCGGTAACGGTTTGCTCAGACGGAGCATCAAAAATTAAAGTCCCATAGAAGGAACATTTTATCGTAACATTACCTCCTCGTGACGTCCCGAAAGCTTATCCCTGAAGTGTCTATGCCGTGCAAGCTATAAACGAATATGTGCGGAAGTTTGACGAATGCAATCAACGTTCCGCGTTCAAAGTCTCGAACGATCGAAGTCTTCGTGCCGCAGGGATTAAAGGTCTATTTTCTGCCTGGCTAAAGAGCTCGATAAGAGCCTGAAAATTATTTGCGAGGCGAAAGAATCGCGCTCGCTCCTTCCGCTCCGTTATCACTCCGCTTCGATACTCGTGCCCGTTTCCGCGCCGATTCCTCGTCGAATATTCGACGCACCGTATCGCGAGTATCGAGCAAACGTCGAGCAGACTTTTTCGGTGCTTCATCTCCGCTAGATTTCGTTAAATTATCTATTTTCCCGCGATTATTTTAGCGCGATCGATGCAGAACAGACGCAGAAATACACGGTATGGTTCCTGAAATACGTATCCGATTGTACCCCCCGTTTCTCCTGCGTTGCAGAGATTTTCGGACAGTCACATTTCGCGAGACGATCTCGAAAGATTCGCAAAAGTTGAACATCTTATATCTTTTACGAGACGACTGCTGGGAAATTGGCCGGCGGCATCGTTCAGCGGCAGAAACCCGATTCGGTGCTCCATGATTGAAGCTGGATGGAGAGCGAAAGAAAGCACTAGGCTCGGAGAAAAAAGGATGAAAGGAAGAAAAGAAGGGGAGAATTGAAGAAATGAAAAAATGGAAGGAGGACAAAGAGTAATTAACGCCGGGAATTAGCTCGCGGTTTATTGGTTTCACGGCGTGATGAATCGCGTGGCGAAATTGCATTATATACAGAGAACGCAGGCTGCCGAATATTTTCCACGCACACTTCTGTAATCGGATTAAGATGAGCTCGGGAAACGTTCAGCGAACCGCGAGTGGAACAATCGGACCGTTTTTCGTGCAGCAGCCGGATCGTGCCGTTTGTCGGGCCTCGATCGAGATCCCTCGACCATCGATCGCGATCGCGCGTTGGAACTGGCGCCGAAAATTCAGGCTCGTCCTTTGCTTAAGCGGTCAAGACTTATGCCGTGACGTTCAACTTTCGGAAAGCTTATCAAGCTCACCCTGGGGAAATCTAGCCGAGGCCATAGAGTTTTCGCGGAACACTAGACGATATTTTCTCCCGCCTAATTCGTGCCCTGGCATGACCTACTCCTGCTACAAATAGCAAGTTTCTCGTATAATTCTTTCATGAATTGTCTACCCCTTCGAATCTCGGTCTTCTCGTCGGAAAGTTACCGTAAACTCGACGAAACATCCGAGGGTAGGGGTAGGTTAAACTGCACGGGCTAAACTGAAGATTAATCGACTACCGGGGCTCGAGTAGTCGAAGAAATTGCGAGTGAATCGTCGCTGATTGGGCAATCGAAATCGACCTTGCGGATGGAAACGTATCCGATTTTGACAGCGCAAACTGATTTTCGGTAGTAGGGTAGCTTTGTTTTTGAAATACACGCGCGAGCTTAGGGGCGTGCCGTGTATTTACGATTTGATAACGCGAATAAAGAGCGAAACTGCGTGACGTGCCATTGCAGAAGACAGATGACTCTTGTCACTGTCAGCAGGTTCTTTTGACGGGTTCGGCGAATTTATGGTAGCAGCGTGCCGCAATCTCTGCGTCTGGAAACAATGAAATTTATGGTATCATGGACGATTTGCCTTTGGCGAGAGAGATAATAAAACCGTGAGGGGGCGTCCCTTCGCTTATATAAGAATCGCATCGATAGTAATTTTCATTTTTTCTCTTATGAAATATTGCCTCGCTGGTACACAGAGCTGCTGCTGAAAATTTCGTTAAAAAGCGCACGCAAGGAGGGGAATTATTTTCACCGTGTCGTGAAGCGAGATAAATTTTACGAACCATTGTTTCACGGATTAACGACGAGTCTGGATCGAGAGGATGAGCGGTAATGTCTGTGGCGGTAAATGCGCCTGATATCCTCCGTCGTTCTAAAAGATACGTATCCTAATTTATCCCCTTGATCCTCGAAAGGCTTCTAAGACGGGAGGTCTTGTTTCCGTGAAACCAGGGATAAGGATTGCCTCTCGCATCGAGTTACCAGCCTTTGCCAGCTTCTTCTTTTCGTCGAACGACTCATCGATCCAACCTCCACCATCGAATCATCCCCCGATCGCCTCTTTCTTTCCGCAAATTCTATCGAATTCGTCACCCCGGAACGGAATACTCTGCCGGATAATCATTGTACATCTCGTCAAAGTAAAATTTCCGAAACGTAACTTTTCAGGTATGATCGATAATCATTTAAGAACTTCCACACGGAGACCTCTTTCCCGTTTGAATCGGCGTACGTTGTAACAGGAACGGAAGCAAATTCCGCGAAATAACGATTTCTACGTCGCTCGAAGAAATATCTCCTGCAATTCGTTTCTACCGTTTTATTACTTGATTGAAAAAGGTCCGCGCACTCACGGGCCGTGTCGCGCATACAAGGAACCAACTTCGAAAGACATAGAAGCAGCGATATACATGTCGGACATTAATTTTACTTTCATCCTTTTTCCTTTTGCCACGCTAGACGGGCCATCGCGTAAGTTTATTGTCGTGCATCGACTGTTCTTTCCCTCTTTTCCGTGCCCCTTCGTGAACGCGGTCGTAGTACCGGGATCGCGTTCCACCGATTATTTATGTATCGCTTGCAAGCACGGTGTATCGATTCGGAAACAGTCTCGAACGGCCTGGAATGCGAAACGAAAATTAAGGACCGTCACGAAAATCCGCAACGTTTGCTTTCTACGGGAAAATCCAGGGTAGAGAATAGAACATGGCGGGGAAACTAAGAAAAGCACTCTCTCTTACCTACGAACCAGTGAAATTATAATACCAATTTGGTCTTGGAATGTCGCGAATTAACCTTCTTACGCGCTTGATGATATTCGTTCCAAATCCTGATGCACAAGTGTGCGTGTGTACGTTTTTTGGTGTACGTAGGATTCTACAGACATGAACCCACTCCCGTTGATTCAGGTTCCATTTGTGCATTCTAACACACGTTCGTAAATAATTGAATTACCAGCGAATATCCCGCATTAGGCAATTCCCCCCACGGGAGGTTATATGTATAAATGAAACTAATTTTCCCAATTATCCACATATATTACCCAACACAACAACAACACATCTATCCACACACCCCCCTCTTTCCGCGTGGAATAATCTCTCTCTCTCTGTTGCATTTGTTTTCCGCAATCAGCAAATTTCAATCCAATTTATGTATACCAGACTAAGAGTAACCACCACCACACCCATTTTCTACTCTCGTAGAAGGGAGATGGAAATTGCAGGATAAGAGTGGAAATATACCACAACCATATCACTGGAAATAAAACAACTCAGCCCCCTTTTCCCAACAATTTCACCGTCCTAGAAACCCACTTTTTTTTTTTATTTTGCAAACTCAGAATTGTATTCTCGAACTACAGGAAGGAGTTTCCATCACCCATTCGATATCGTGAATTTTTAAATTTTGGATAGTTTTTTTTGCGCACCCGTGCGATTTTTTTAAATTTTTTGTACTCGGGAGACTAAAAACCCGGGTGATAATAACCATCCAGGGAAAAATTCCGAAGAAAAACGACATTCAGAAGAATTTGTTAAAAAACACACCACACAAATTATATCGAGATTCGAACCCAGGCCCACCGGGCAAGAAAGAAGACGTTCTACCAACTCGCCTATTCACACAATACGAACAAACTTTGTTATTTCTCGTAGATAAGGGAAAGTCAGCATCGTCGACGGATCCAGCGAGATACTTTGCGATACTTCGTTATTCCACGGAGAATATAATATTTAATATTACATCGTATCGGGCGAAATACATTTTCCCCGAGCGGAAATAATTCATCGGGGTCGGATAGAAGCAAGGTGTCCGGTATCCGATTCGCGCGGCATCCACGACGAAAGAAGATAGCGTCTTTGGTTCAGGAACGGGCATTTATCAACTCTGTGCTGGCCGCGAACGAAAGACGAGAGGATTTATAGCATTCACCTGTCGCTCGACCGCTTAATAGCCGCGCGCACAATGTTCGGAGAGGACAGAGGCGGCAGAGACAGAGGAGCCGAGGGGTCGTTGGAAAAAGTTCCGTCAAAGTTTGCGGTTCCGTACGCCGTCGGATATCTGTACGTGCAAGTTTTTTCGCGCGATCTAACCCGGGGTAGAAATAAATCCCGGTGAACCCTTCACCTGGAAAGCGAGCGGCAAAGACAGGGAAGGAAGTGCCATTGTTCCGCGGACGGCTGACGGCCGCGAAAATAAAAATCCGCGTCGGAGGCTTCGGCCAACGATCGTGCCCTGTGTTTTTCAACGGCTGAAAAATCTCCATCTCCGCCTACTCGAGCCGCGTCAAAGCCAACGAACGGATCTTGAGATCGTCGAGCGTTGAATCGCGGAATTGACCGTGACGAGGGGCTTCGTTATTCCTCGGAACGATGAATATTCATAATTTGCCGAAAGCTCGTAACCTGTAGGGCCTGGATTTCGCGAATACGACTCCGCGTCTTCCGGGAATGCGGCTTTTCCTCGGATGGAGCGGCAAGTTAGGCTGAAACAGCGCGAGGCTTTGATCAAATTGTATTCGCCGGTGTGTGACGCATTTTTCATTTCACCGCAAGAAATAACCGTGCTGTTGAATAACTCGTGAAATTTAGGATGCTTGGGAGCCGGATGAAAGGAAAGTGTGGAATTTCAGAAGCTTGATATTTAGAACTTCTTGCGGCCGGTAATTACGACGTAGGAAAGAAATTTTTAATGAAAGGAGTCGCGGGATTAATTAAAAACACCGAAACAACTCTGGTCCTAGGTGTGCTTGGCGTGACAGCGTGCGATGAAAACTCGTGACATCGATTTTCGAGGTAATCTAGGTATCGAGGAATCGTGATTTTCGTTACTTTTCGAAATACCAAAGCCACCGAGACCATAACCGGGACTGATATCGCGCTTGAGGGCCTTCTCCGTTATAACGGTTATACCGGTCATCTCTGTTCTTCCTAATTGTTTTCGGGAAGAACCCTGGTGTAACGGTTATTACCCGTTATTTCGGGCAGCGTCTCAAACCCTTGCGGTCATAGACAGGCTTTATCGGTATCGAGGGAAGCTCGGCTTTGCCGATTACGCGCGGACTCGGGCTGCTTTGTGAATTCGCTTCGTTCCGAATAGAGATTGAAGTGTTTGATCAAGATGGCTACCATGCCTGGTGAGTTTTTCGATTCAGCGTTCTGTCGGAGTGAAAAGCGGGCACGCGTTCCGGTACCAGACCGGGATATTTTCTGCGGCTCTAACTCCGAATATATTAAATGACGTCGGTCTAAAAGTGGCCGGTCTTGTTTGCACGAATTCGAAAGACCTACTTCGTCGTGAATGAAGCGGGACGGGCCCGAGTAAACCGCGTTTTCGAATAAAAGCGCAAACGCCGTGTGCATCGACGAATTACGCGTGTATACTCGCGTACTTGAACGTACGGAAGGAAGAGGAATAAAACGAAGCTCCGGTTGCTTATGACGTTCCGCGATATTGCACGTTCGGCTCGTCTGCGCTCGGGACGACAACCAGCCGGGTTTTCTCTGTAAATATTAAATGTCTCCTTCGGGTTTTCTCTTTGTCATACGGCGAAAGACAAATTTTCTCTTTCGAATCCTCGAGTGGCGTTTTCAATAAGTTGTCGCTAAATAAATTCCTTTGTACTGTAAATTTCCACCGTTTCAATTACCTCTGAACCATCGTGCGAGGAAAAGTCGAGACAAAGGGTTCGACGCTGTTGTTCCTCGGGAGAGACGCGCGTGTACCATAAATCCTGCATCAGCCACCGAATACGGGGAATTGTTTCAGTCATAGCTGCGCGCATGCCCAATTTACTTTAATTTTCTTCCACCTCGGCAGAATTTCCCGATAAGAATTTCGTCGGCCCGAAGTAGCCGATCGTGGTCGTCGATCGCAGTTTGTTTAAACGTCCCTTTCGTTAAATACTTCAGCGAAAGACGAAAGGGGGCCGGTCGCACAGGTGGGAGGCACGGAGAGACGGTAAGCGTGAGAAAATGGAAGAAAGTCGAGGAAAGACGTAAGGATAGCTATGCAAATAGGAGAGGATGAAGGAAGGAAACGAGATCGGTGTAAATGAAGCATAACTGGGACGGCTGTAAAGGAAACTGTTGGCCGACGAGCGGGTAAATTTAAAACGTTTATTACGATCGCGGTTGCCGAATGTCGGTCAAATTATACTCGGTCGTATCGAATTTTCCGAGGGCGAACCTGATCGACCCGACCCCGAAATCCAAGACCATTATGAACGAATATGGACATATATAATCGATATTCCGCGGTTGAAACTTTCATTAACTCCAGATGCGCGAATTCCCTGCTCCAATTAAATCGGCCGATCCTCCGCGCGGACCTAACGCTGCTACTGTTTACTTTACGTAGAATGGCAGAACTTTTATTCACGGACTGCCATAATCGACGATGATCGTCGTATTATATATCGGCGAAATTCCGGTAGGTATTAGTCGGCCGGTTTCTACTAATGAAATTAAACGCCTATCGATTCGTTGCCTCGCTCTTTCTCTCCGGGCCGGCTCGGAATATACTCGCGTATTATTGGACACTCTCGCGAGGGTTTATAACTTTTTACGACGGAACATTCGAAATGAACGTGCTCGAAATGAAGCGGAACGACGCGAGAATCCTAGACTCCGGCGTTTCGTTCTTTCGCGACGAAGCTTTCCGCTCGAGGTACGGGTGCACGGGCCCCGGTGAAGCAAGATATTCGGTTTCAAAGAACGTCGGGGGATGGGTTCGTCTTGTGTAATCCGCCGGCGCGAAATTAGCAAGCGGATGAAAGGGTCCGACGAGAATCGAATCAATATCACAGCGGATTGCGCCGAGTGACGTTAAACGCCTGTCAAAGGCTGCTTTTGGGAGATTGCACGTTACGTATTTCATCAAAGAGTTCGCAACACCTTTTCGGCGCCACTTCCACCACCTCACGGCGACGGTTCACGAAAATATTCAGCTACTTTGCATTCAATATCGCCGCTGATAATGCCGGCCGTGTGCACCTTTTCCGTCGACATTAATCAATATTCGTCTATTTTCCTTTTCTTCCCCGGGCTTTTCTTCTCCGCCCCGTTTAACGAACCGTCGACTCGATAAATTATTCACGCGATTCTTAAACGCTGCTCCTTTTTCCGAACGTTATTAAGCTCCTCCCGTGTGTACCCACGATTCTTAACTGGCTTCCTAAGACTCTGTCCATAACGAACTTTCTGTTTGAGATTTAAATTAACGAATAACTCGCTTCTTTATCTGACCCTCGCAGTTCCGGCCGCGCGGATCATATCTGCCGTATAATACGTACGGTTCTCTACTATTTTCCCGAGCAAATTAATCGGATAACCCGATTCCTCGGCTCCCTCGTTCCATCGATCCGCGAAATTCGTAACAAACGTGCACGAATTTTCTGCACCGACGTTGTCCACGCGTTCTCCCGCGGGGGGGCGAAGTTCACGCGCAAATATCCGCCGCGCGGCTCCTGCAGGAAATGGCGTCCCTTGTTCAGAAATTTCTCGGCCACTCGCGTTACACCGTATTCCCTGTAATCCCGGGTTTCAGCCAGTAAATGAACGAAACTTTCTCAATTAAAACGCGTGTCCATCGGTGTCGATTTCCTTCGGCAGGCTAATTAAAAGGAAAACAAAAATCTTCCGGCGCTCGATCAGCTCGTATTGTTCCCGCTTCCTCTCGAACCCACTTCCATGGAAACTTCCGGAAGCCGATCTCGGATTAATCGCCAGCGACGAGTAACTCCGGCTCCCGGGTTCCCTTTTCCTCTTCTTTCCTCCTACTCCTCTGCCCCCCCCACTCCTTTTTCCTCTTTTTCCTCTCGTTATCCAGTGGCAGGTTCACGGAAAAGCGTGGATGAGCGTCGCGCGGCATCGAGCCGATTCAGGAGCTTCGGTTTCACGTCGAAGAATAGGGGCTGTCGGATAGAAGTGGAGACAGAGGCGGCGAATTGGATGCTCGTCACGTAGAGTACCGGTGACAAGCTACAACTATAGCGCTATCTCCGGTTGAAAAAAGAATCGGTGACGAAAGAAGAAGACGTTGCTCGGTCGGTTCCTTCCGTGCTCCATTTCGAGGCACCAAGAGTGGAGGGTGCAGCGAGTACTCGAATAAGAGGGTGCTGGAAACGGGAGTTTATCGACTGCACTTTTCCTCGATCATCCCTTTCGACATTCCGCCCTTATTTCATTATCGTTCTCGCGGATCGATGAAATGCAACGCCGAATAATTCGCGAATTCGCGAAATGTCTAGTGTTTGTCTAACCTTTAAACGTTCTTTCCAGTGCGCCGAATGCAGATAGAGGAATCGATCTGGAAGTGCATTAAGTCAAAAGTTCACGGAGATAAAAGTAGAATGAACCTTCTTGGTTACGTGAAATGCAAATTTATATATATGGATGGCGAATCGATATCTTTAAATACCGTGTCATTTATTCTGCTCTGTAACACGCATGTCCTGTTTCTTCCGAATTTGACCGTTATTTATATTTGGTTAATATTCCAAACTTTTCGAGTATTCTCAGAAAATGGAATGCAAGGGATTCAAGCAAGGAATGTTAACCCTTTGCACTCGAGAGGTGACTCTCAGTCACCATTTAATCAGACTCCAAAGATCGACGTTAATTAATATATCGAATTTAAAATTACCTAACGATGTGTGGAATGTCGAAGAAAAATAATTCTACGCCTTTTACCATTTCAAAAATATCGTCGACTATATGATAGAAAGTCTTCGAATGACTATATTTCTGTAACGAAAAAGTCGTCGAGTGCAAAGGGTTAATTTCTCACTCTTCTCGATGAATATTATAACTCCTTTTCATGTCTTCAGCTGCACTTTTCAAACACCCTATATATATATTTTTATTAAGCAGAAGCAAATTTCGGAAGAAACCTTTCGATATCAACAACAACGTTGCTCGTGGAGCAATCGGTATGGTCGGATGTCAAACAGACTGTTCGTCCATTTGTCGCACACGGTACGCGAAATCGCGCAACAAATGAAAGGAACGCAAATATTGACGTTTCCGTTACCTCCTATTATATTTTCACGATGCATTTGATGTTCGTCGAACAATCGTTCGAATATGACTCCGAGCAAAAAAAAAAAAAGAAAAAAAAGATAGCGGAGGGAAGAGATGGACAAAGAGAGGAAAAAAGAGGGGAGAAAGAGGCCTGGTGTACCGGTGCACTTTGCATCGATGATCGAAAGCACTTCTGCCTCGAAATCAGTTCAATTTTGCACCGCGAACCGCGTTCTGGAACTGGCCTCGTATAAGACCAATCGAAACGGCCGGGAAAAAGCTACAAATTAATGGGAACAGCTCGATACAGCGGAGAACCGTTTCCACCGTCAACGCTGCCAATAGAGTCGGTTTGTTCAATTCAATCGCGTAGCCCCGTACAATGAACGCAAACTTTCTATTGACAACCGGGATGCGAGGGAGCGAGACGTGCCGCAGATAGCCGTAGCCGTGTTTTCGCGTTTCCTCCAATGATCCGGATCGTATCGATTATTTAGCAACATCATCCTCGTTGTATCGTCATTTCGAAGAATCGCGGTTCGAGCGTGAAACGTCGCTTTTAGTGGCCCGATCGTGGGATATTTAATTCATACCCTATCCGATTCTCCATCGATACGAATTAACCATGTTAATTGACAGCCAGACTCCGGATAATATGATTTCTCGGAGACTTCCGAGGAGGAATATCGAGTCAGATGGAACATCGCGACGTGGTAATTTAGGAGGAAAAACTGGACCACTCTCGGGTGCGAGTTACACGGAAAGAAGTACTTTTTCTTAATCCGAAAAACATCGGCCTCGCAAGAAAAGTAGATCGGTGTCTCGGCTCTCGGGGGTGGTTGAAAGATAGCCGGCTGCTGAAAGGGGGTCTTATGCAAAGTATCGACTCTCTTCGGGCTCGAATTCAATGACGCAATAACGTCGGCAAAGGGATCGGCGTTTTCTCCGTCTGGCTGGTCCACTTAGCAAGTTATTAAAGGCAGAAAAGCCCGTCGGAGTTTCAGTCCGGTCGATCGGGTCGAAATTCGGATTCCCGTGATTTATATTCGTCGAACGGCGAAAGTATGCGGAGCGTCCGCCCGTTTCCTCTTTCCCCGGCCAAAGGCGAGAACCACGAGCGCTGGTTAAGTGCTTCTGGGGAAACTTTCCTTGAGATGCAAATCGCAATGCGCGCCGCCACTCAAGAAGACACGGGCCGGCGAAGTTAAATTGCGACGCCGGGGTAGGGCGAGCGCTGGCCCCCAGGTTTCGATTGAAACCGTCGCCTAATGAACTGTAATTGTCGCAGGCCAGAAATCAATGGCCGGATTGGCAATCGCCCGACGGCAGACGGGCTGCATCGACTTTCCAGGGCCATCGTCCCGGCCCGTCCCGGCCCGTCCGACGATACACCTGTTATCTATTTAATTCCTCTTATCTGCCGGCTCGCAAGCAAGCCCCGGATCTGGCCGCAGTCGAATCAAGACGCGTGCGGAGGCATTTCGGGGGTAGTTTCAGCTAACAGCGGGTCGTTCCGCCGAAAATAAGCCCAACCACCGACCGCTTTGGATCGTTTGCGCAGGTTTCCCCGCACTTCCTTGGGAATTGTCCGACACGATGGCGTCCGACGACCGGGGACCATTTCTGCGATGCTGCGAGGAAGGGTTGCGGACAAACGTTAATTCCTCGAGAGGGATTTGCCCGTGTTACTTCTCACCGTTTAAATTCTCCGTCGACGGACGTGCGACATCTCTGCCGAAATTCTCCATTCGTTAAAAATATCGCAAGGAATAAAGGAGTTTACCCCGATCTGGACACGTTTAGACGCCGTTCCCGATACGCTGGCGCGGAATGTCTGCCGCAAAAGCGGCACTTGCATGCGGAAATCTTAGCGGCTATTGGACGTGGAACAATTGAGCGTGGGCGCACCGCAGACGTTCCCGGGGATACATTGTCCAGATGTGTTCGGAATCCTCCGAATATCATGCGGTGTTCAACTTTTATGGTCCAGGGGCCGAAAGTGCTTTCCATAAAGAAAAGTAGGAAATAGATTCCACGGCGGGAAACGATCGCCGCACCAAGGAAGGAAGCTCACGGACGAATCCCGACCGTTATCCTTTAACCACGTCCCCTGTGTTTGCCCTTTGAAGTTGAATCGATGGGACAGCAGCGGGTTGCGCGATACCGCGGCCCGAGAACACGGGCCGAACCAAGATTTCGAATTGAAAACACGACGGAAACAATGAAAAGCAAATACTCGAAAAGCCTCGCGGGTTGGACGTCGTGGGATGTGCCGGTTCTCTTTACCGAACCCTGCGAGATTTCGTACCTGGCTCCCGTTCCTCTCCCGGCGTCGAGACAAACGGGAAATAAGTTCCACGAGCATCGGTATGTTCCAACTTCTCTACTGAATCGCTGCACATCGGTGGAAGTGATTTTCGCGAACGTTCTAGCCTGATTGTTCGACAATCTGGCAACCGCAACAAGAACTCCATGGTCGTTGTAATATTAGACGATAATGGCGGCTGCAGCTGCGACTGGGATAGCCGGGTTCGAAACCCGGAAACGTCGGCAGCTTAATTAACAACGAAGAGACGACTTGAAAACTCGAAGGAAACGGCCAGGGTGCCCGGGTCGGCTGTAGTTTCCTTTAGTGCGTCGTAAAACAGCGAGTTACCGTGAGAAATTTTCGTTTCGCGTAGGACACCTTGCGCGTGTAGAACCGCGTTAAAGACGAGCGGGTATTTCGCAGCCATTTTCGCGACCTTCCGGATTCATAACCTTCGAAAGCTTCAAATTTTATTACAGTTCAACCACGCGAGAGAGGTTTAAAGCTAATGCTTCCTAGCGTCGCTCCTCTTTTCGTTTACGGCTTTACACTCAGGCGATTCTTGCCGACGTGAATTTCGGATGGCCATTACAGTTTCTCCCAGGATCCAGGCCAAACGCTACACGCGCGTATGTAAGTATACCGCGTGCTTGATAGCTACTCCCGCGGGAGAATGCAGGTCTAATTGGTCACAGTGGAAGGAGCACGCCCTATTGGCCCAAACGATCGCGTATACAGGTTGAATTACACGTCGAATATCATCGACGAGATGGATAATCGTGAGATAACTCGTCGAGGTAAGTATCGAACGAAGCCTATCAATTATGTAGCGGTTAGGTTAGGTTAGATAGATGAATTGCTACTTGAAGGAGGTTCCAGGACTTTCTCGCAAGTCCTATATATACAATTTCCAAACCTTTCAATAGCATCCTCCCGTCTAAGGCAGGACCTGCTGGGTAGCCTTACGATGGGTCCACTAGCAGGCCCAGGACCAAAATGTATCCCTTCCGATTTCTCGACAACCGCAGGGGAGGACCCTCTATAATTTTACAACTCAAAATGGCAAACGAAGCATATTCGTCGAAATATGAAGCTGAAATTATAGCGTTGCAAGTTCCCAAACGCGATTTTCAAAGAAAAAGTCCATGGATTTCGCATTCCAGGAACGTCCATCATTAAGGTCCCTTCGCAAAACCGATTTTCATCCCCGAATCGAGAATTGACGGTTCCTCGTCCGAGAGGAAATCGAGTTTACGAGAGGGAGGAAAAAATTCCTCGCCTCAGCGCGACGAGAAGAAACTCGTTACCGCGTGGCTCGTAATTGAATCTCGTCTAGGAATCAGTAGTCGCGTTCTGGCTTCCGCCAGCTTCCGGAAGACTCGCGGGCGCGTGCACAGAGCGCAGCTTTCGCGGCGGGTTTCCAACGCGTCGAGCACTTACTTAAGGCGCGCTGGGTGTCGTATCGTGAGAGATCCTTCAGCGAGATATGATCCGGCGCGAGGCGAAGCGAACCGGCGTTATCGTCGCGGGAGAGACTCGTTTCAGCCGAGCCATTAGCGCATCCGCGAACGTCAAACTTTGTATATCCGGTACACGCTCCACTTCCCGGCAAGTAGTTACGCAGATAACCGCGTGCGAGGCTTCCGAGAGCACCAGAAAATTCGCGATCACCTTGATGAGCGTTCGAGGGTTGATCATCCTCGATGGATCGTTTGGGGCGCAGTTTGATACAGTATCGCAGCGAGGAGTGCCATTCACGCGTTCATGGTAAAAATGGTAACAACCCTTTCGAGTGTTCGTTGATGTATGGAGAATTTCTAGCTGTTGGCGTAGATATACGAATGAACGATAGTACTTTGACTAGGATCCGTGAAAAGGACCCTCGAGGGTCGCAGAGTACGCACGATGCTATCGATGCGTTCGCGATGCTTCGTTTCAATTCATTTTTCTCCATTTGCTTTCTGGTTAACCGTATTATCGGGTACGAGAGATCCGCGTTTCACAACGATCTCTCGTTGTTTATAATAAAGTCGTTTCACAACGCTGGTGGCAGAAGAATGAGAAACGTCGATTCCCGAGACGAGATGCAATTCGATTACGCCGTTGTTCGGGAAAGTCGATTTCCAAGTCGATTTCGCGCGCCAAATACCCGGAATAATTAAGAAAAATAAAACAAGGGAAAGGAATAATTCGCGAATGGCGAAAGTTTGGAGCGGCTGATAAACGAAGAGCGAGAGTTAAGCGTCGGGGAGAAATGTCGAGAGAGCGGAACAGCTCTATGAGCTACGAACCTGGGGAAATGGAAAACTACTGTGCGAGATTACGAGGCGAGACGAACTCAAAGGCCATGGAAATCTCGCGAATGGAAAGAACCGCTTTCGAACTTCTACCCCCCATCTTTCCCCTCCCCTTTCGATCGTGCGAAAAGGACGGGAGAGCGTGCTGCAAGTTTTCGTGCAAGTTCACCGGAAAGGAAGGCTATGAAATCCATAAACTCGCGATTTTCCGTGACACGTGTTCGAGAAATGGTCGGTATCCCTTTATCATCTGGCGAGGAAAGAGAGAAAGGAGCGGAGGAGGTGTTTGTTCTCGTGTTGTGCACTTGGAGGAGAAAAAGGAGCGATACTACTCCCTCGAGGTTCGTCGGGCAAAAGAAACGAGACGCGGAGAAACCGTCGCGGCAAAATTAATGTAATTGAAAGATCTCCTCCGGTAATTATTTGGCGAAACGTTCCAGGGATCGCGAACAAAAGCTCGCGGCTTTTCGATAAGTCGGTTACCGGTGCTTTTTCGTCCATGCATTCACGGCCGCCGCGTCAGTGATGATGGAGCGTTTATAGTCGGACGGATCGATGATCTGCGAAATCGATAATTTAGATGAAATAAATTTTACGTTTTCCATACACTGTATCTTGCTTTTCAAAGAATAAATAGTTTAGGAGAAGAAAAAAAAAAGAAAATCGGGAATTATTCTTATAGCGGTTAGGATGTTCGAATACGTTGACAGAATTTTGACAAATAATTCGCGAGAACAGTCGATCGTGGGAGATGAAAGCGGGGAGAGTGTTGACATTGCTGGTCCCTCTTGATACAGGGAATGAAATCAAAACTTTTGACCTAATTAAAACGGTGCTGATGAGTCGGATGGTCTACAGGTTTATAAAGCCCGTGAAACCTCGCTTAATTACCATTCTTCCTGAAACCATCCGAGAGGAAGGATCTCCGACCCTAAAAACCGCTTACCCAATGACCCGTTTCTACTTTCCTCTTTAATTCTTCGTTTCCACTAGCGTTCCACGTACGGACGTTTCCCTTGCTCGCGCTGCCATTCCGTTTTGTAATAATATTTTCAAACTGCCTTTCGAATCGAACGTTATTTGAACTGTAACCACTTGGGCCATCAACGACCGTTTCTATTACGATTTTCTATCTACAAAGACCGAGATATGAACGACGCGATCCACGAGCAACGGAACGAATCGAAAACAACGAGTCCTTCCATTCCACTGATTGACCGGTTCGTTAAGTAACGAAGAGGGGACCCGTGTAATCGAAGCACAAACGAAGTGCCTTGTCTCTCGGCGCGCGCGAAACTGGCGAAAAGCAGTGGCTGATGAAACGGAAAGCGGGCAGACGAGAGCCGGTAGGAAAAGAAGTTGCAGCTGGCGATCCGCGCGATTCAACATTTTCGGAAGACAGACCACTTTCGCCGCGAATCTTACGGCAGAGAGTCCCAGGGACTCGTGAAAGCGAAGAATCGTCGTGGTATTTTTCCTTTGCCGCAGTCGACGAGTGACGCCGGCTCAAAGCCCCCTCTGAACTTTGCTTTCTCCGCGCTCTTTACACGCGTATATATGGGATAAGTACTCGTTATTGCACCGAGCACTTACCTTCTAAGAGTAATTGCAGAATCCTCTGTGGCGGCAGCCGTAGCGTCGACGGCGGATGCTTTTCACCGCTAATGAAAGGCACGGAAGGCGAAGGTGCGTGTGCTCGCGGTGCGCTGTGCGCGCGCGCGCGCCACCTGCCGGAAGCTTCGATGTGCCTTGAATGCGCCGCCATCGTGAATGAGCCACGGCTGAAAGGAACCGCAGAGAGGGTATCAATTAAATTGCTATTGACAATGCAAGATCGCGACGGCGTGGCGCGTGCTAGCGAACGGATCATCCGACCGAATGACAGGAGAAACTAGACATCCGGGTCTGGTGTATGCGAGACGCGTACGAATCGTACGAATTACGCGAAATAACCCAGCCAATCGTGGCGTAATCCGAGCAGATTGAATTTCAAAGACGCCACGAACGAACGGAAAAAACGAAGAACTAATCGAGACCGTTTCGGCGGAATCCGGGACAAAGGGGAAATCGAGTCGTGTCTCGACTACGTGCTTCTTCTCAAGATGGCGCGGCAGAACAACGGCGACCCGGTGTCACACGACGAGTGAAAAACACTGACGCCGAGAGTCGGTTAATCGTCGTCCCGACGTAATCGACTTAATTACGAAGAAATTCGTCTGCGAGGTTCTCTCTGATCGGCGATCCCGAGGGGTACCTGTGCACGATAGAATTCGGATGTGTACGATGACTCGTGGACGAGACAGGAAAGAGGAAACCTTCGTTTCGTCCGAACCTTCTTGAATTTACAGGAAAATTTCAGGCGAAGGTCTACGTCGTTTTAAGAACGCAAACTATTTTTCTGATTTTGCAATAATTTAATTACAAAGTATATTTACAAAGAGTTTACAAGATGATTTGATGAGAATCAGCGATATGCGTAAGATCGTTGTGTTGCTCGTGTCGTTTCTCCGTTTGGAATTTGTCTGTCTTCTTGAATTCGTGTATTTTATAGGTTAGTGTGTTGCTGTCATTGGTTGTCGAGGTGTCTAAGTGGTGAGTGTGCTTTTTCTCCTATTGGTGGCGTGTTCGTTGGAGGAATGTGCATGAAGTTCGGAACTGGTAGGTGGAAGTGGAAGTTTCTACATCTTTGGGAAATTTTAATCTTTTCATGGGGGGTTGACTCGGGGGTTAGTTTCGAAGGTCGAGGTATCCGCGAATCGTGGAACGCTGGTTGTAAAAGAGTAAACCATCGTCCCTTCGATTCGGGTCCTTTGTTCCTAAGGGCAAGTGTGAAAATAGGGATAAGGTACAGGTCTTTCAAAGGAAGGCGAAGGTTTAATTAAATCCGGCTAATTGTGTATTAATTTATGAAGGTTACGATTTTACCAGGATTCACTGGAATGGTGTTTTAGGAGATTCGGGGGTCCATGAGTCGTGGGACGCTGATCGTAAATAGGTAACCCTTGTCTGCTCGACTCGAGGCTTCTTTCTTCGGGATGAATGCATGGAATGGTATATGAGGTTTGGGTCTTCTTGATGGAGGTAGAGGTTCAAAGGATGCGAGTTAATTATCTGTTTGTTTATGGTGGATTTGCATCTATATTGAGGATGGTTGGGGTGTTGTAAGGGTCTGTGAATTGAGAACGAGGGTAGGGAATGAACAACCTTGGCAGGTGAACGCCTGATAAAAACGTTTCCGTGTCGTTGCTTTCTCGCCGTCTCTTTTCATCCACTCGGTCACGAATCCGGTTCACGGATATCAACCCGGTTCGGTAAAGGGATACAGCGGATGAGAGTTTCCGCGTTGGGAGCCGGCTCGGATTCGCGCGAGT
The DNA here is from genome assembly GCF_001483705.2 of Eufriesea mexicana. NCBI lineage: Eukaryota > Metazoa > Arthropoda > Insecta > Hymenoptera > Apidae > Eufriesea > Eufriesea mexicana. The sequence goes on along the minus strand of NW_016908822.1, from coordinate 1,061,748 downwards.
TACCGTGGATGATCGGCGAAAACGTTTTCCCGGGCGGGAAACAAGGAACGCGAGGCTGCCGGGAAAATCTGATCAAGAATTAAGGAGCCTTTCAAGCAGAAGGTTCCGACTGCAGCTACGAAATGAAATTCCATTCGGAATTCCGATCGTACGAAACTTAATCACGAGGTCTCTCTCAGCCCTCCGCTTTTAAAATCCGCCGCTGCGAACGTGACTCGACGTGGCTCGCGTCTTATGAAATTTCCCCCCGTTCTCCAATCTCGCTTCTCGAGTCACGAATTCGCCGGTTCGAATCGCGGGTGGAGACGCGATTTTTCTCCCGTTAATTCGAGATTCGCGAGGCATTTCGACCGTCGCGGGTCTAGACTACTTAGCACCGAATCGGGGACAACTGTGCCGGCGAGAAATGAAAGCAACACGGCGTCGGGGTTCGAGACGGAGCTCGAAACCCGGCGTTTTATGCTCGATCGCGGCACGGAACACTCGACTGCGAACGAAAGAGCTCCTCTGGGAGTATTTGCTCGGCGCTGCGATTAATCGGGAACCTGTAGCTACGCGTGCACGTCCCCCTTGGTCGCGCCGGTGAAAAGTTTCGGCTCGATGGGGCCGCAAGATAGGCGGAAAAAGGAGCTCGTTTCTGCCCCGCCTCGCTGTGATTTCCGCTCGTGACTCGGTGGTCGAATGCCTCCTTTCATTTACAACCGACATTCGATCGGCGAGTATCTTCCTTTGGAAATCTCTTTGCGACCGAGACGCGATATCCGATATCGGAACGCTACATCCGGCGTGGCTCGGGCTGGCTTCGTCTATTCGCTCTAGGGGAACGTATCAGACGTTGCAGCGTCTATTGAGAAAATTGGGACGGGGTCGGGGTGGCAGACCCAGAGGAACTTGACCGCGAAATTAGCCTCGATTCTTGCCGACCAGGTGAACCCGAGGACGGGAAGATGGACGGTAACGGGCCGGGGGTCGCGGTGGCATATTTCAAGCGGGCATAATTTCCCGCCGAGCGTGAAATCGAACAATAACACGCGTAAGCAGACACGGCCAATTGATAACTGCGAGCGGGTAAATCCCCGCCTCGGCTAGCGCGAGTGAAAAACGATCACGGAGATTGGTGTAAACCGGTCGGTCCTGTTTGCCAACACGTGAACTGAATAATTAAATACTCGGAAGTGATTCACGCGATTCATTGTGCGCGCTCGCTCTGCCGGGACGATCCTCTCGAGCGCGGGATGCACGCCGGAAACGCAAATACCAGATACCCCGGTAGGTCGGCCATCGAAATGTCAATAGCTCTTGCGCGAGATTAAATGTCACGCTGACGAACCGAGTAATCGAGAGAATGGCGTCTTTCCCGCGCGTGTTCTCTATCCCGTTCGACTCTCCTCCTTTCGCCACCTTCCCGTCCCTGCGCGTTCCCGCCGCGCGCCTTGTGTGCGCCCGTTCCATCTAGTTGCGACCCTCGACTTATTGCTTCTTTAGCGACATTCTTGACAAATAAAAATGCTGCCCCCGTAGGACTCGAGGCTTCGCCGAGGCGTTGCCGTCGCTGCGAATCAAACATGGCGGCACTCTCAGCTGCCACTCTACGGGTCCGACGCAACAGTGGTGCTTTTTCGATTTACCATTCACGATTTCGTCCGTTTCTCGAGCCCTCTCGAGCCAAGATCGACGGTCCGCGCACGGCCCGTAAAGGACCGGAGGTTGGGAAAGATCTCTTCCGCGCTAGATCCCGGCTCGGACTTAATTCGAAAGACGTCCGCGAAGGCTAAAAGTTCCGCAACGCTAAGATAGACGCGCATCGGGGCTGATGGAAGTACCGGTTACTAACAAAATTTCAAGTTTGACGTCAAGCTCGCCCGCATCCCGGTAAGCTACTTATGGAATAAGTAATGGACATATCACGGTGACCTAGTTTTAAACCCGTGCTACGGGAATAACGTCAATCTCGAGATGGAGACAGAATGTCTGCCAGGATGACGTCGTTCGCTTCGCTTTTTGCCTATATTATACGCCGACGAACTTGCGAACGCAACGAAATATCTAAATATCTAACCGACAGAGGCTCCTCGCGCGAGCAAATCTCCGGAAACTCGAGATCTTTTCGTCGTTTCCCGGAGAAATGGTACCCGTTCAGTTGTTCCAGCCACTAATAACGTTCGTTCGTTCATTTGGCAAGGGTCGTCCACGTAATTTCGTGGCCGGGTAAAGTGGAATCTTGCCTGCTCCTTGGCGCTGATGAATATCGTTTGCATCGCGCATCGCATCTCGGGAAAACGCGATAATGATTGGTATTAATTTCCCTCTGCTTCGGCGAGGAGCTTTCCTCGTGCAGGGCCGCTCACAATGGCGGCGGTTCGTGCCGCCAGGCTGTGATTCAAGCACCTTCGTGTCCGGCAATTTGATACTGGTCACGTTCCAAATACATTTCGAAAGAATGTAAGGCACCAGCGCGGCCGGCAGAAATACTCGCGGCAGTCGGCCAGACCGACTGTCCGTGTGCACCCACTCGGACCTACGTGTGCGTTTAATGGCCCTTTAATTTTACCCAGTGACCGTTTCAGCGATTAATGGAAGAAGTTCGGCCCGCTGCTAACAACGCCTCGTTTCCTACGAAAAATTCCCCTTCCGGGATTGGTCCCCCATTTTCACCAGCTTCGTCCCCGAAGAATTTCGCGTTACATCGGTGTTACATATTTCACGAGTATCGCGCTCGTCGTTGCTCTCGCAGACACGCGGTTTGCCTAAAAATGCCCCTGCAATCTGCTCGCCTAGGCAGAGGAGGTAGAAGAAGTAGAAGAAACCGATGTTATGCAGACACGACGCGGAGGAGCGTAATAAGAGGAAGGAAACTCGTAAGAATGATAGACGATTTCGTTCGAGTCGTGTGCAATTTGTCTGTCTGGAACGGCAACTTTATTACGAGATCTTTAAGTCGTTAAGGATGAAGCGGACGTCAAATTTGAGATGCATTATTCAACGTGGTTATTTTATTCCAAATAACAGCAGCGAGATCCCGGCTGGCTCCTATACCGAGGACGAGGCTGTAACGCCATTTGAAAGTCACGGATGCATTTGTTCCAACAAATTGATCACGTTAACTGCGCCAGTCAAGAGAATCGCACTCGGATATCGAATTATTCGGTTCGCAAATTCCATCGTCACGGTTCTGGAGAGCTTTCAGCTGTTGACGCTGGTGTTTTGTCTTTTGCTACCACTAGTCGCATTGTTCCTATACTTTTGCCTTGTTCTCTACAACGCTCGTGCATTAGTGATTTCTGAGGCTATTATACGAGACCGGTCAAACTTTCTGTTCACCCGCCAAAAGTTCGTTTGACCTTTAAACTCTTTCGGGTTTCGCTTTTTTACACCATTCAGGTTAGTTTGTTGTTCTTGTCTTTTGTCTCTGATCTCTTTCATTTCTTTGCGTTCCACGCACCTTTTATCCCCTCTGAAACTTCTTTTTTATATCCTCTCTCTTTATAACTTTTTCTTTTCTCCTCCTTTTCTAGCTTGCAGCTTTTTCTAACCTTTGAGAGTTTCTCTTTTTTCGTCTGGTGGTCCAGCTTTTTTCTCTATTATTTTTGCTTTCTTCGTTGCCGGGGGTACTTTTGGGAATTATATCCCCCTTTCCCGTTTCCTTTCCTTTTTCATCCGACCTTATTGCGGAAATTATACCATCTGGTTTGGAATTTATTCGGATTGTTTAGTTCCTTTAATTTCACAATTTTTACGAATTAAAGATATTTTCCTTTATCTTCCTCTCTCTCTCTCTGTCTCTTTTATTAAAAACACTCGGGGAATTTTCAGGTTTGCGCTTCGAAATTGAAATAGATTAATTTCGGGAAATATCCTTGGATTGGTAATCAGACGGTCTAATCGCTGCTCGAAGAAAATTCGCGTAATTGACTTTGTTTGTACCTGGACTTAACGAAGATACATTTGCTCGAAATACCTTCGCTTTGGACCAACAAAATATTTCATCGGCTACAAACATTTGGTCAACTGTAAAATTCCGATTATATATGCGTTTAATCCTATGAAATAATTTAAACGCGTAATTAGCACGATTGATTCACGAATTAACATTATATATTCTATTCCACACCCCGTCTCTACTTCAGTTTAACGTATTATTTCACCGATTCGACTCGTTGCCGAATTCGTGCTCCTAATGTTTCCGAGATTATAAAACTGTTTAAATTAATAATTTCCCCGCTTGATTTAGGAATTCATATTAATCATCACGTTCTTCCTTTCAAACGCTGTTATTCCAGGTTAATGAAATATATTATTAAATGTACTCACTCGATTCGCTGCTAAATCCGATAATATAAAGTAACTTAAATCAGCGATTATGCACCTTTCACAGCAATACGATTAATTATTTCATAATTTATGCTCCTTTTTATAAGCTCGGCTTGCGACTCACGTTAACGGCCGACTCTGTCAACCATACTGTCAAAGGGGTTGCGGGGGTCCTTCCCGAAGGTCGTTTGAAGTCAGCTGATCGAAGAGATGCGTTTCGTCCTGGGCCAGCTAGCGGACTCATCGTTAAGGCTTGTTAGCAGGCCCTGCCATAGACACTGGGATACTATTGGAAGGATGGGAAGTTATATATATTGCATTGAGAGGTTTCCCGAGGACTTGCGAGAAAGTCCTCAAAGTCGGAATCCACTTAGCGGTGAGTGTGAGGATGATGGTCGCTACAGGATTATAACGCAAAGGAATAGCAGTCAGTGGAAACGGTGGAAAAACTGTACAGATCTTTATCGAACGAGCGATCGGTTAGAACTGGCCACTGTTTAGGGCCACGCAGGTAACAGGACGTTTCCAGGAAACAGGAGACAAGAGACAAAACACAGGGGATGAGAGCACCCTCGCGTAGCTAGGATGTAAAGTTTATTTTATCGTTTAATTTTGCTACGAAACATAGGCATTGAATTTAACGCGAAATTCGACACACCTCCATTACCGCTGATCGATGTCATTCTTTGCTCGCTACTCGCTCGGGTATTTCATCTCGGTACGAGTCTAGGTGGGATCGTAACTTTGCTCGAAAAACTTGGCCCATCAGCCGTCTCTGGCCCAGCGATTTTCGCTTCCTCCGACGTCACGAGCGTAATCTAGGAGCTGAAGAGGAGCAATCTGTCAAGAATCGAGCTAGCTGCTCGAACAGCGGCAATCTTGTACACGCGATGGCCGGCTGTTGGCCAAAAGTAACCAACAAGGGATCGAATCGCTGACGTCAGTTATCGAATGTTCCCTAGCCAGTGGCTGTTATAGTCCCGTGGAAAGGCAACGTCGAGACGCCTCCTCCGTCGCTACGAAGAGAGTCTCGTTAGCAGGCGGATTCGTGACCGGTGAACAGTTTTTAAGTTCCTTCGCCGTCCATGACAGTAATAACTCTCCAGTTTTTCTCTCGTAATATAATTGGTCGACGGCAGAGCTTTATGAAACAGCGGCCACGGGCGAGGCATTTACCGTACGTACAGTTCCGCGTCTCTCTGTCTCGTTGGAGATGGCGTAATTGAGTTTCATCGAATAATTTAATAACACCGTAATGTTATTCATCGAAGACCGAAGAGGCTGCGCCTTTTACGCTGCGCGACCGTTGGATATTGTCTATCCTCATTAATCGCGTTACTTCTGCATTAGCCTTCCCTTTGCTCGAATCGGAAAAATCTGCAGTATCCAAGATTTTGGACGTTAAACCGAGGGGATGAAATTTCGCGAGAATTACCCCAACGATCCGCGCTTATCTTTGTTCGACGCGTAAATTACGCGATTTAATACCCCGACGTTGAAAATTCGTTAGAAAAATTCTAATTTCGCGAGGATATTAAAACGAGGATGTTACGAGGGTAAGCGAATTTTTGCGCTCACCCGGGGGGAAGAAATTCTGCCAAAACACGGGCACCATAGAATAAAATAGCTAATATTCATTTATCATTTTTAACGTTGTCTTTTACCCGCTACGGTGTATTCTTCGGAAACGCGGATATTAAAATTGCAAAACATCCTGCCGGATATCTGGAAGTCTGAAAGAAACGTTGCTCCACTTTGCATGTTAAAAGCGTGGCGGTATTAATATATAATAATATTCGGCGAATATAACGCGATAAGAGAATTAGTCTGCTCGGTGTACATTTCGCGTGACTTTTTAAACTTTATTTTTGCCTCGTCATTCTGTCTTTGCAATTTCTTGAATCTCAACTGTCGAATAACCATCCTCCGTGACACTTTGTATTCTCGGCCATTTTCTTTTCGACGTGGATCCCATGTTTTCCTTCCGTCACGTCGCGAAATTGGTGACAGCTGACCCGATGCAAAGACGCGTCATTGCCCGGCCCTCGGAAGAAATGCTAATCCAGTTAGACGCGATTATAATTACGTTAGAGAAATCTTTGATAAAGCTCCCTGGCGAGCAACACATCATCCGTCCGTGGAAAGGAAACCGCCGGTAATACCGTGGCTCGCAGGTTTCCGGAACACGTGGAGCCTTTCCATCAAAGGGGTTAAAATAATTTCGACGATACGAAACACCAGGCCCCTTTTGTGACGCGGCGGTGGCAAAAATCTAATTATCCCCGGGATTCCATCGCGTTCGGGCGGTGACGCGATCGTATTGCATAATATACTAGGTGGAACGCAATTATCGGGGGCCAGCGAAGGATAGATGGTTATTTTAATGCGGTACGGTTCGTCGTTTTTCATCTGGACCACTTCTCGCAATTGAATTAAGAACCGAGTCGATAAGGGACCCCGGGAGAGGGGTGGGCGCGGGGAGTGATTGTAATTTAATTCATTTGTAAGGTCGAACCGCCGCGATCATAAAATTCTGGTATAGTTCGTTAATCCCTCTTCCGGGGGCTTCATCGAATTAACCGCTTCCTCCATTTTTCCCCGGACCAGCGTCCCGGCTGCGAGTTTTCGTGGAAAAGACTAATTGCTCCGCTGTTAATCGTTACTTCGACGTGCACCAACATGGCCGAGCCACTTCCGACCAGCATATTTCTCCTCTCGGCCTCGGTACACCGTGCAAATTTAATCTCGTTCGGTATACTCGTCTCGAGCATATTCGATCCGGCAACAAGTTAGCAACGCAGAAGCAATAAGCTGTAGCAAGATAAACGTTTAATCGACCGCGGCGAGGTCTCAGGTTTTCGCGCGAAATTCGAATTCGCGCCCCTTCTATCGATCCGCGGAAACCACCCCTTCCGCGACGAGGGTACCGCCGACGCCCTCTGTGAGCTCGCGAACGCAAGCTGCTGCTGGAATCTGCGTTATCCAACGATACCACTGGAACAACCGGAGCTTTGCGGCTTTTGCAAATTCGCCCTGCACGATATTCGACGCGCGTCCCGACGCCTGTTACAGGCAGCCGATACAAAAGGACGTCGCAGTCTGCTCGTCGGCAGCTCGAGGGCGACATTCGACGTTCCGATTCGTCTTCCGACCCCCGATTAACCGAACGATCCCTCGCGTGCATCGACGAGTACCGACGACCAGGAAACGAGCATCGAACCACGCGATTGAACGTTCATCGACACCCCGATACCTTCTATCCCGACGCGGACGCATATTTTTAAACACGCGCGGCTATTTTCCGACTGACGAACAATCGCGCGCAATCGGAAGCCTGCAAACAGGGTAACCTTAACTCGCAAACAGGCCGGTCGTCCGTCAGAGCGTTTTTCGGCGAGGTAAACCAGGACTGGACCGAATCACGGTGGACGTTGGTGCACTTTTCGCGTGTTTGCCGGAATATTCGCGCGGCCAGGCCGCAGCAGAGGGGCGATCATAGCCTGCGGCGGTTGTGTATCCGAGGGCCGTAGCCTGGGAAATTAAATTTCCCATGGCGCGAGCACGGCACGAGCGTCGACGCGGCTACCAGCCCGATGGACGGCTGCATTGCAGTCGGCGGTTTGGCAATCCAACTGCGGTCGGATCGATGTGCATTTCACCATGAAGCCCGTGCTCGTCCTTCGCTTCCGGTATCCTGTTCTTCCGCGCCGTACAAATAATGCACCACCGTCTGGGCACTCTAGGCGCGATGCTAATTGCGCGTACTTCGCCTCTTCATCGTGCTCTCCGCTGGTCTCCCGGTCGAGATCTGTTGGGAATTATCCCTGGCCGGATTAACCCCGCGGTCTTGTAACATCGAGCTACGCTCGCGGGACTGTGTTATCGCACGGCCGAGTGCAACTTCAAATTTACCCTTCCGTTCTGGCCGGGTAAGAACACTCGTTATTGGCCGCACCCTCGATCCGGATGATCCAAGGACCGCGAGACTTGGCGGGACAAATCGAGGCGGGCCTGGTTTCCCGAGAGAAACCACAGCGACGCTGATACCGCTTGGCCGCGCCATGTAAATTGCAGCAAACAAATTTAAGGGCTGCAGGGAAGTGCGCGTTAATTTAATGACGCGAAAGGTAGTTTAAAACGCGACGCGGAAATTCCACGAGCGCCGCGGCAGCAACACCCTGAACTTTCCAGTAATTAAACGACACGCAAATTGAATCCCGAAGCAGTCATCAATCTCGCCGCGTGTAAGTGGCGCTCGAACAACGTTGTTGCACCGACGACTCGCGCAAACATCTTGCGGCTGTTTGCGCCTATCATTCCTCGCCATCACGACCGCGGCGTTTAATTAACCGTGGCCGGAAGTCGCAGGAACTCGGGGAGACGGGCCGAGGAAAATTGGGCGGGAAATGTACGGACGGACACGGGCGTATCGACGCGTACCTTTCATCAACGTTTCCAACTCCTGCCGACCGAAAAAACCGAGTTTCGATTACGCGGGAAATCGAGTTCGTTTCGGTGACCGAATCGAATTCGTCGAATCATAGCTAGCCGGTCCGACGAGTGCCGCGCGTATTGCAAAATGACGCCGGAAACGAGTTTTCGAGTGTTGATCGGAAAGAATACCGGGAAAATGAACGAACTCATCGCGGCGATCGGATCTGTATAATTTCGCCGAAACAGTGTTCATCGCGACCGCCATTCGCGAGTAGAGATTCCGCATTTTCCGTGGAATTGCATAAGCTTTCAAGATTCATTCGCAACCCTTGCGGTACTGTAGCGAAATCATTCGCTAATAGATAGAGGTTGAGGACTTTTTCGCAAATCGTCGTTAAAAGCTTTCCATTTCCTATATATACAATTTCCAAACTTTCCAATACTACCCCCGTCTAAGGCAGGGTCCATAGGTAGTCTTAGACCCCCTTAAGGCTCCTTAACCCTTTGCACTCGAGAGGCGCTCTTCAGTCGCCATTTGATAAAATTTCGAAGCTGGATATTCATTAATTTGTCAAATTTTAGATAATGTAACGGTGTGCGAGGTATCGAAATCAAATTATTCTACGTCTTAATTATTGGATGACTTCTTATTCACTGTTCAAAAAAATATCGTTAGCTTTATAGCAGAAAATCTTTGAAATCCTACTCTTCATTGGCCAAAAGATCGTCGAGTGCAAAGGGTTAACACTAGGTTTACGGACTCTATCTGTATACCTATTTCTAAGGAGACCTGTCAAATTGACAGGTAAAGGAAATCACGCGCCTCTCTTTTCAACGATTAGTCTAATTTAAAAACAATTATATATTATATTAACACTTAGAGTGCCTGTGCGTGCTTATCGCTTACTATCGCTGCGGACGGAATAATTTTCTCTAGTGCGAGCCCTGTTGATTAACTGTTCAAGGCGCAACTAACAAATTATTATTGTAATTCCTTTGCAGCAGGTTAAATAATAAAAGAACGATATTTTCAAGCATCAAATATCTATTAGAATCAATCAAATTTACAATATAACTCAACATAAAAATAAGGAACAAAAACTAAACAAAAATTAATAGTTTATTTGTGTATGATTAATTTCTCTATATTGTTAATATTGTTATACGTATATTATATTGTTAACCCTTAGAGTGCGGACGACTTTCTGCCGAAGCTCTTCAGAGGAACTGTGGGTGCTTAACGCTTACGATCGCTGTGGACGGAATAATTTTCGCTAGTACGAGCCCTGTTGATTAACTGTTCAAGGCGCAACTAACAAATTATTATTGTAATTCCTTTGCAGCAGGTTAAATAATAAAAGAACGTTATTTTCAAGCATCAAATATCTATTAGAATCAATAAAATTGACAATATAACTCAACATAAAAATAAGGAACAAAAACTAAACAAAAATTAATTGTTTATTTGTGTATGATTAATTTTTGTATATTGTTAATATTGTTATACGTATACTATATTATTAATACGTTACTAATGATACTCGGAACAGATATACAAAAGAATAAACCCGTTCTCGCGTCTGTCAGTCGTTCCATCATTTGTCCTTTTTTACTGTCGATGCTTAAGAAACACACGTATATTTGTCTCGCATATGTTACGTGTAACACTATTACATAGAAGACCGAAAAAATTGAACAACGCATATATTCGTCCACCGTCCCTGCTGGTGACTTCCGCCGGACGCATATATGCGTCCATAGCGCTCTAAGGGTTAACAGTCTTAATGTAAGTTAACTAAATCTGTTACCATCGTATAATTGGAGCAACCCTTCCGTCAAATTCACGGGTTCCGTAAATCTGGTGTTGAGACATCTACTAGATAGCCTTACCGATGAGTCCACAAACAGGTGCAGGACAAAACGCATCCCTTCCTTCCCTCTCGTACCCTCTAGCACCATCGCCACGTCGAGGATCCCTGCGACCAGCTGATCTAAACAACAAAAGGGGAGGACCCCCCACGGTGAAATTAACCCTCCGTATCTATTAAATAAAAATTCCCGTAAACTTTCGCGATGAAAATTCCACGTCGCACCGTGAAACCGAACTCTAAAAGGGAAAGAGGAAAAATTGAAAGGGGGAGGGAAATGTAAATCGTTATTTTCCAACTGCGTTGAAAATTTGAATTCGTTCACCGCACTCGAGATGACCGTTTCATGGGCGTTTCTCGTGACACACTCGAGCGCACGCGCGAAATATTCCGGAAAGAATCGCTTGTTTCGCGTTCGCGTTCCGTTCGGTTGGAAATCGGCAGATTTTCCGTGGACCCGACGCGGCGCGGTTTTTCGCAGCTTTCCAGGCGGTAAAATCCCCGTGATCGTCCGGTCGGATTATTCTGGTCGATCGGTCGGATCGAGGCACCGGATCGGTCGCTTAGGAAGGCAGGGCCGTCGTTAAATTTAACGCGGGCCCGGAAACGGCGTAGGGGGGTGGCGCGTGGAAGTCTCGGGGGTGGCGGCGATCGCGTTTCCACGGGAAATTTTTTCCCTGGCCGACTGGCGTGGCCGCGACCAAGGCGAAGAAGAGGAACAGAGGGTGGCCTGGGGGGCGGGGGCAGGAAGGGAGAACGGGGTGGAGACAGCGGGGATATTCTGGCGGAGGCTCGCAGCCATCCCCGTCGGGCCGCGCTATTTCCCAGCATTGTTCTTGATTTACGAGCCCTCCGGCGATTCTTCTTTCGGTCGCTAATTAACGAGGGGCCCGACTGAATTCGCGACTGTAACTCAGGAAAATTTAGCGGCCGCGAGATAACGCCACTCTCTAGGCGTGTGTAGGAACAAAGGGACCCAGGGGTCGGGCATTCTTGCATTCAAACGCGATGATAAAGAAATCTTAATTACGCAGCGCAGCCACGCACTACGGGGCTGGACCTCGTCCACCCTCGCTCGATCAAAGCGTCACGCGTTTCCGCGTTCGATGGTCTCGCGTGTCGACGCGTAGCGTCTGGACGGACGTCGCGAGTTTGTTTGCCGAGTTCGTATCGGCGAGGGAAACTGTCCGTATCCAGAGGTGCATCTTTGTAGATCGTTTTGAAAACGTGACAGTAAGAGGGTATAAGTTGACTCGGGAAAATTCGAGCTGGAAAGGGGAGGAGAAAGCTCGGACTATCGACAGAGAGTTGGAGAAATACTTTAGTCTGTTTGACGTTCTCCTTTCTGCCTGCTCCCGTAACGTATACCGAGAGGAATCCTTAGACCAAACAAAAAGCCCGTCCCTTTTAGGTCAATAGCGGAATCAACGGCGGATACAACGTATCGTTGGCTTGTCGGAAACTTTCTTATCGGGAAACGAATTACCTACCCTCGCTCCTCCGGGTGATGCATGGGCACGTGCGTGCAGATTCGGCGCGCTCTACACATCGCGTTATCGATTTCTCGCGTAATTAATACTCTCGCGGTTTATAATTTCTGCCGAGTGCGTTTTCAAAGGGGATTCGATGGTTAGTCATCGGCGACGGGGGAACAGTTGTTTCTGGTTAAACGAGTATTTATCGTCGCAAGCGATACGGCGCGCGAGGGGGAATCAATCGAGCCTGAAATCGTCGTCGATTTCAACGGCGTCGTCTTTGCGTGGATGGCAGTCGCGGTTTAACGCGATAATTCACGCTTCGCGATTTTTCCACGGACTCGGAGGGCCAGGAGGCGTGGAACAGGAGGAATTCCGTAACATCGTCGGTCCGCGAGCTCCGCAGTGTCCCGTTTCAACAGCCGGCGAAAAAGCCGACGAAAACGCGCGTCCTGCTTTCTGATTACTTTCGGCTAAGCGCATTAACGGGCGTCGATGAAAAGTGCGCCGCTGTTTCGCGTTTTCCCGTCGCTGATTAAACGTTCCATCGCGGAATACGATACAATTAAAAGTTCGTCGTTTAATCCCGAATAATCCCGCGGAAATTCGCGGCGGGCGCGAACGGCCGCGCGCGAATCGGTCGAAGACAAATTTTCACCGGGTTGCCGGGGAATTTTTCCCGCACGGCCGTTCGCCGCGCGATCCATCCCCTTCGAGCAGACATCGGGGCGACGCATGGGGGGTCGAACGTTGCGTTAATGCAACGTCGCTTAAGCCTATGCTGCGTTAATTACGCGCGTAAGTTCGTTGTCGGGTCGCGTCGTAGGCGGCGTTAATTACCTAAGTGCCAAATTGGATCCACGCGCGACGCTGGAAAAGAGCAGCCTTAATTCTCGCGAAAGCCGATTGGATTAGCGGTCAGAGCCATTTTCCACGTAGCACGCTCTTTCCTGTTCCATTCCGCCCTCCCGTGGTCTGAACCCGTGTCGAATCGAACGGAGGAAGAGGCTCCGTCTGCATAAAATTAACGGGCTAAAAGTTCTTGCTCCTTCGTCCGAGAAATGGCCGACCTATACCACTGCCGCCACGGTCCCCATGCTTTTCTCTATTTTCCGCTTATTTCTTCCGACGCGCTGTCACTTTCCTTCCATTCAACTACCCCTTCCGCCACCCCGCCCTCCGCCACCCTTTCTTTTTGACCCTCTTCTTTC
>NW_016908822.1:964760-1048395 GCF_001483705.2 Eufriesea mexicana | reverse complement strand
CCTTTTTCCACCATCCACGGCTTTTTCCCTTTTTTTTCGTCGAGCTTCTCGTTCCTCGCGCTTTTTCCAACCTTCCGACCTTCTTTGTCCTCCCCCCCTCCTTCGCGTCACGCTTTAACCCCTTCTTAACCCCTTCGCCCGTCTCGTCCCTTCTCGTCTTCTATTCTCCTCGCTCGTCCTTTCCCTGTTGCACCATCTCCCCTTTCCGCCCTTCAGACGGTGCCCCCCCCCCCCCCCTCGTCCATGGCTCGACTGTGTCTCTTCCCGTAGTTTTATTCTTCTTTCTCTCACCCTTCCGAGTGTATCTTCCCTCTCCAACATCCCTCTTGTTTCCTCCTTCTTCGACTTTCACGGCTTTCCCGACTTCCCTGCCACGCGTTCGCTCGTTTCCCTTCTTTGGTACATCGGGCTCCAACTTATCCTGCCACCCTTTGCTTCTTCTGCTCATAATAGCTTGTCGCCTCCACCTAACGCTTAAATCACTTTCCGTACCTGTTCCAATTTCCAGCCACTTTCTTCCCCGTTTCCATTTCCACCCTCGTTATGTCTCTTCCTTTACCCTTCCAGACCGTTCCTCCAATCTTCCTCTGTTCGAGACTTTGCGACACCGCCATCTTGATTCCACCAGTCGTCACGCGTACGTCGTACGCCGATCTCCGGAACGGCGTCGCCGAACCAACGCCGATTTCGGCTGGGAGAAAAGCAGAGAAAAGTAACTGGCCATTCCGAGCGTTTCTATGGCTCGCGCGGGTAACGCGGGAGTTTAGACCGGTAGAAACGGGTGGCGCGGGAAAGCGTGGAGAAACGGTGGAAATCGTTGTCGAAATGACCAATAAGAGGCAATGTTTTCCATTACTCTCGCAGAAAATTGTTAGCCGTATCGCGGCCGGGATAATATCGACCCTGTTACACGCTCTCATTCCCAGCACGGGGAAACACGCGGCCGCGCAACATGTTGAACCGAAGAACCCCGGAATCGGATACGTCGAATCGTTGCGACATAATCGCATTTTCCGCCGCGCTGATACCATTTTTATACCACCGTTTCGAGCGGAATTAAAGTACAGTCGTGCAACAGAATGGGCGGCGAGAAGCTCGCGCTTTAACTCTCGCTGCCCCAAATTTTTCACCGATCTGCCCCGCGAAAGTTATCCCGATTCCCCCGGGACGATACAACCGGCGAATTTTCCAGTGAATTTTACGGTGAATTGCATTTGCGAATTATACGGAAATTTCGGCTTCTTTGCTCGTGGCTCGAGTCAGATGCAATTGGAAAGGGACTCATGGTCCCAAGATCTACCACGAAATCGAAACAAGGCGCATTGAACCGTCGCGGAGAACCGATTCGTGGAATTTAGGAACAGCGAATTTAGGAAAATGGAGACTCGGGTGGCTGGAACTTCGCGAGAGTTCCCTGTTACGCGCGAAAATTTTCCGCCTGGTGAGAATATACGACCGAGGACCGGTTTAAAAAACAAATCTCCGCTGGTAGAATAGGCGCGTAAAAGTCGCATGGAACTTAACTCGAGCGATTCACCGTGTCAAAACGGGCTATTATTTCCCGTGGACGTGAACAGAGCCAGGGATCCGTGCTAATTAAACGCGTTAAAATGAAACGTCCGAGTAATTCGTTTCCCGGAGAACAATAAACGCGACGAGAGGTTAATCGGCCGAAAATAATCGCGATCGACCGCGCGAGGGCCGGCGAAACATCGATCGTGTTTTCAGAAGCGAAGAATTAACGACGCTCGTAACGCGCATCTCATCGACTGGCGCGTGAAATCTGAGAAAGCCGGGTGAAGCAGCGATTCGATTATGCAGGGTGCTTCGAGGCTGACTTCATCCCCCGGTGGCTAGTCCACTCGTTTCTCCCCTCATCAGCGACGCGTTATATTTCCTCGGTCAATCAGTTTGTTAGCCTGATTTATGGGCTAGTTGCCCGAGGCACCGAGGCAACCTGACCACGACCCGCGGCGTTCGCCTTGAATTTACCACCCAGTGGTATGTCCGTTCGATTCTCCGGGCACCGCGTGAATATTTCAGGCCAGCAGCCCGCTGCTCCGTGAAACTCGCACGCTCCGCTGCTCCGGCCACGATTACGTCCACGTTGGTGCGAAAGGTGTCGACTAAATTGGCCGACTAAAGACTCTTTGCACGCTGGAAATTCGCCTGGAGATTCGCCCGAGAACTCGGCCGGGAACTCGCGTGGAAATACGGCTGGAAATTCGCGTGGAAATTACGGTGCGCGCGCGCGCGCGCCGATTACGTTAGTCGTCGGAAAGAAAACGAAGAATATTAAGCTGCCGCTGTCGTCCCTTTCGAGAAGGCTGGTTGTTCGCTGGTGGCCGCGCAGTTAAAGACCAAAAAGGACACCGCGGTGTCGCTGGTTGTTCGTGACACCGTCGGACGGTGGCGGCCATCGTGCCGGCTCGTGAAGGGGTTGCTTTGACGCCGTTGAAGGGTAACTCTGCAAACAGTGTATGCGGGACCTTCACGCCGGTGCACTTACGGCTTCAGAGAGTTATGCGGCGCGGGGGTTAGGCGGAGGCGAGGGTCTTGGCCAGCCAGCCAGCCAGCCAGCCAACCAGCCAGGGGTAAGAGCATTGCCCGTGGAGTTGAACAAGGTAATGGATGGCTCATAACCGAGTTACTTACGTACCGCAGCCCCCGCGTCTTGCGTCGCCACGTTCGCGCTCCGAGCCTTTCAACGGCGACGACGATGGGGCTTGGAAAAATTCGTGTCAATGTTTACGTTCGTGCCGCGAGATAATGCGGCTGTCTCGTAATCTCGACTCCGAGTACCGTGTTCCGTTGCGTATCAGCCCGCTCGTCATCGCGAGATCGGTTTTTTAACAACGCCGGGAAGGCGGAATGTTTTCGAGGCAGCTACTTCGGGGTTTGAAGAATGAAAAGCTGTGCGTCTTTAGAGAATAACCGGCGGCTATCAGCGGACGAGGATAAACGCGCGAGGAATTTCCTTTTTCCTCTCGCCGCGTTCTCAAGCTGCGGCGCTTTGTCAAGGTAGTAGCGCGAATCGAAATTAGTGCGGCGCGCGTACGGAATTTCACCTGCCCGTGTACTTTTCCATTATTTTACATAATTTCTGCGTAATTTTCATTCGCACCTGCTCGCACGTCGAGGCAGCCCTGATCCTGATAATCTCCCGACGTGCTCCCGTCTAATATGGTTTGATTAACTTCCAGTTCGCGCCATCTCGCGGACGAATTATTTTTAATACCCACCCTCGCACGGGTTAATTAACGCCGCCGTGAGTGATTGCCGAGAACGGGTCTACTTTCGCCATTCGTGTATCGGCAAATTAAACCGCGACACGGTTTCCCGGCGAGTTTTCCCGCTAGACAAACGTGTATCGATCGATAATTAAATACGCGAGATTACGCTTCATCGCGCGTGTAACTGTAAAAACGAGGCGTCTGTCGGTCAGTCGGGTTCTCGTGGTTGCCTAGGCTCGAATTCCGTCCCTTCGCGTTGCATACGACTCGACGTGACTTGACACGACACCACGCGTCTCAGACGACCCGTTTTTCTCGTTGCAAGCGGGTCAGAGTCCGCGTAAATACGCAGGAAAAATTTGTATGCGCACGCAGGCGCGCGCGAACAAGCTCCAGATAATGCGGCTGCAAGCTCGCGAGCGAACGAATTACATGTACTTAATTATTCAAATGACACGTGCAACGCGCAATGGCGTTGCAGCGTGGCCGAATGAATCTCTGTTACGGAACTGTTATCCGCGTTTCCGCGTTAAAATTGACAAATAATTATTATAAATAATTGAAAGTAACGCAACGGCGAACTTAGAGCGGAATGAACAGCGCGGATTTAATTATTCAAACGACACGTGCAACGTTGTACCCGGTTACAATGGACACGAATGAATCTCCGTTACAAGCACGACTCGGCCCCGACGTCGAAATCGGCACTTTAATCAACCTCGTTTCCGACTTTGTTTCCTTAATTTTATTACCATCGGTGCAGGACGTTGATTAACACGCGCGGCGAAATAAAGCGAGCGAGAAATAACGTCCGCGATGATAGCCGCGTCGAGACTGAAATACGAAGGTTTCAGTGGTCAGGTCAGCGATAAATCCGGCCGGGAACGCAGCCACGAAATAGATCCGTGACGAGAGCGGCGACTCCCCGGGAGTATATTACATTTTTGCCGGAATGTCCGTGGCGTTGACCGCGATTGTCTCGACGTGGCGCGACACAGGCGGGAGAAGAAGCGGCTCGTGACAGGAATGGAAGGTACTTACCAATCTAATTCGTCAGAGAGCCAATCCACGGGAAGGTAACAGCAATCTCGAAGTGGAAGGTCCTCGCGCCACGGCGGACGCGTTCTCTGACCAAAGCGATCGGAATGAAGTCTGCGGGAATCGTGAGCGGAAAGCTTGCCCCGTTCTTGTCGTTCGACACAGCGGAATCTTCTTTCCTTCGGCGAACGCTTGGCCCCGTCTGATCTCGGCTCCCTTTCTCTCGCGCGTTTCCAGGCCAGCTCTCCGAGTCGATTCGTCTAGGCGAACGGCAAGAGAGAAATAAGTCAAAGGGAAAAAACATCAAAGCTGGCAAGCTTGCAGCGTCTATAAGCCCCGGAACACGGCGTTTGCTCGCGCCATGTAATTTCACGCGGTGCGTAGGGTCATGCGCCTGCACAAAGTTCCCGTGTCACTCCCGCGGGAGGTTGCTTCGACGACGAACTGGAATTTCTGAATCTGGAGCACGCCGTGGTCCTGCTCGCGACGAGATGGAAAAAATTCCAGCTGGCTCACCGGCAGCCATTCGAATTAAGATCTCCGCGAATCGCGTTCCTCCTAGCTTCGAGATTTCCATCCGAGAAACGGCTCGATTATTTGTACCATCAAACGGCACAAAGGCTTAAGCGAAACTTGATTACCGCGGTGGTTACGGAATTTCCCGGTATTCGTTCTCGTTTCAGATCTACCTATTACAGTAATCGTCCTGTCCTTCGAAGAATTCTCCACTTTCCCTCTACTTCCGCCCTGAAATGGCCGGATAAAGGGAGCAAAGTCGAGCAGAGTATCTCGGCTTGGTATGCACCGCTGGAATTGCCTCATTTGTATCGCCAAGAGCTCCACCATCCACATCCCGGGACTAAACAAATTGTATTATATTCACCTGGCTGAACGAGTCCACTGGCCGGGACATCTTCCAGTCAGAGATCAGACGATCCTCCATGGGAATTCTTCTATGGGAATTCCTCCATGGGTATCCTCATAATTCCGAACCCGAATCGACCCTTTCACCCTATCCTTTTTCCACTTCGCTGCCAGCTTACCCGCCGCCTCAGCTGTCGCCTTTCCTTCCTACGCGGAGTCGCAGAGACCCGAGAGCTTTTGACAGCTTGCAGGCAAAAATTCGGGAAAACTCGAGATTCGAGGATTATTCCGTCTATTCGTTTGACGGGGGCGATAAATATCGTCAGAGTCGAGGTTATGAATCACGAAGCCGCAGTTTCCTTTGTACCAGCGAGTCCTGTCGCAGAAGTGACACGTCCGGTGCACTCAGACCCGCGTTTGTGTTACGCAAATGCAGTTCCATTCTAACAATAATCCGTATGTACCGGAATGGCCGGTATTATATACTATAGGTCAGGAATCGGGCCTGACCTAGGCTTCGTGACACACATTCATATGATAACCACGCCATTAGTGCGCCCGTATTAACATTAATTCGCCGGGTACGTGGTGTAGCCACTATCCCGCGTTAAACACCTATTACCATCCGTTCCGAAAATCACGGACGTCGATATTCTCGAAATATCGTAATTCGACTTATCGTTACGCTCCACGGGAATCTTCGCGAGTGCAATTCCATTCGAGCTAACGCGTTGCGTATCGCTCGCGAGTTTTCTCGGTTTTCACGCGTCACCTATTACAGACCCCAGACGTGAAGGCACTGTCATGCCCACGTCGAACGAAGCGATCTCATTGGTAGAAACCGTGCAAGTCAATCCACGAAAAACTATACATCGTATTTTGCACATTCGAATAGTATTCCTTGTCAAGTTCCCGGCACTTTCAAAAATGCCCTCTCTCAGGGAAAGGAATGAAACCAACGCGCGTTCCCTGGCGCATGTCTCAGAGATTTCTACGTGGTACGCAACGTGTTAGTTCCCTCAGACACGAGTACGAATTTGACCGAATCACGAAAGGTTGCTGTGATTGTCAAAACTTTCGCGATAAATTGTGCAGGTGAAAGGATCAGCTTGCTTCTCCACGGTTATTGCTAATAATTTCCGACCCCTGATCGCCTGCCAGCAAACTCTCTGGGAACCGATCGTTCCAAAAATTGATCGCGCTCGCTATCGAAATATTCTCCCAAGTTTCGCGTGCTTCTGTCTCGCGTCTGTCGTTCCTTATTCCATTTCAGGCGACGTTGCACAGCTCGCGATTCGGGCACAGCGTCTGATCAATTTTCAATTGGTCCGCCGGAAGCGACAAACAACTTCCGGCTCTGCCGCAGCAGCCATAACGGTTCGAACACTGGCTTAACGGCTATAGACATGGGGAAAGGCGTAAACGGGGCTCGTCGAGGCTGCAGCCAGCTACCAAGGTTTGCACGGCTTATACTAAACGTTCATTTGCATCGCATCTGTATGCACCATCGTGCATATCCCTGGCTTACGCAGAGTACTCTGGTCTTAATACTTCGTTAATCGGCGTCTATATCTCGGCGTACACGCCACTCTGACCGATTGCCGTGTCGCTTTGTGCCGTGGACACGTGGAATTCATTAAACGCCGATTGACACGCGTCCTTCCACCGTCCGATGTCCTCTTTGCTCCTCGCGTTCGGCTGCGACTGTCCTCCGAGTCCCCGGAGGATTTCCAGGCGTCATCCTCCAGCGTAAATTTGCTCTCCGGGGACTGGGACTTTGTCGCAGCTCGACCTGGTCGAACGAAAGAATTAAACTCTTCGGCATCGGTATTTATACTTCGAGTCGGAGCTTCCTGTCGGCAGATCGGAAGTTTGCAATTTACTAGCAACTAGATGCGCTCGCCTAGAGTTCCCCGGGACCCCGTTAAGAGGCGCAGTCTCCGAAAGAAATATGCAAATCGCTGACCGGCGTTAAAGTATTTAAAAGTTCCGCCAAGGACTCGCAGCTTTTCGCAGATTCGTTTCGCAGTCGAGCTGGAGCAGACGTTGCTCTTCCTCTCCCGAGTCGTATCCCGTTTCCACGCGTCGGCTCCATTGTCGCCGTGAATTCCGCGATAGGACGCTCGGATATCTCGAAACGCGTCGCTTCGAAAGGAACGTCGCCAGTTAATCTAATCGAAAGTTCACCGCGTATCATTTCCCGCCGAGCCTCGCGTTTCCGGCTGAGAACTTCGCGACGAGGTGTCGAACGTCTCCCCGCCGTTTATGATAAACTTTAAACGAGCTCCAGACTCCTCCGAGCCTCGTTGCCTCATCCATCGGGATCGAGGAGCATTCGCGCGGCGATGCAATTCAATTCGCGCCATTCTGCAGCGAGATACGAGGGTAATCGAATGTATACGAATTCCGAGTAGTATTAGTCAACGATACAGGATACGGTAGGGAGAAACGTGATCGGCAAACGTTCAGACGCGACAAATAAATTCAGTGCGGCAGAATTCTTTGTAAATTGGTTATATAAATTGCAAATACGACGTATGGTGTACTTTGAATTAATTCGCGCATCAGCAATGGCGTACGCGCCGCTTTCGCCATAATTCTTTCTGGCTTTGGCCAATTGCGAGCTGATTTCAACTCGTCGGAAATTGGCAAGCAATTTGCTCGACGGTAGAGTATAATCAAAGGCACTCGGTACGCATCGATGGAACTTTTCATCATCTCCGAGCGAAAGAATAATTCGCTCGCGTGGAGCCACGGTCATCGCAGAGATCGGGCGGCGATCGAGGCAGCGAGGCGGAGGAAACGCTTAAAGACGATTTTCCGCTCGCTTCGCGGTTCGCGCTTGCAAGGGACACGGTGCTCTCGGGTTCGCTTCGATCGGCAATCGGTGTTGGCAAACCGACGACGACCACCGCGTCGACGACGACTAGCTGCTCTTTCAGCCGCGCATCCAGAATTCCCTCGCCCCCTATCCGCCCCGTGGTTGTCGTCGATCGTTTATTTCCTGTTTCCCCCGTCTGTCCGAAAAGTGCACTCAGACGGAAGCGAACGGGGCGTGATATCGATGCCGGTAGATCAAAGCCCGCATCCTACCGCGAAACTCTCAAGAGGTAGAAGGAGAGGGAGAGAGAGAGAGGAGAGAGCGTACGAGCGACCGGCTGCCTACGTTAGAACCTATCGAACCGCTATCCCATCGAGGGGTAACGCGGCTGCGTCACGCTCGAACAAACGATCGAACAGCTCTTTTCGATATCTTTCGCTCCGCTATCGAAATTATCGGGGATCCGGTCCGAATATTAAACGCGCCAATAAAGCGTTCCCTCTCGGGTATATATATATAGGGAATATTTCTGCCGCGACGATTCGCAGGCGCGCCTCTCTCGACTGCGAGTTCCTCGCCGGCTGGAAATTCGACGTCGCGTCGAGGGAAGAGGCGGATTTTCAGGCAGATTAGCGCGGCAATGTGTCAAGATCGGTCGGATAGATGGAGTCCGGCGATCAATGTTACATGAGCACATCTGCATTATAATTCAATGAACGTAATGGATCGGTGGCCTTGTCGTTAATTAATCGTATCCACGGAAGTTGCTCCCTGACGCTGGGAACAAGGCCGGCGCAGCATTCGGGCTAATAATTGGCGAATTACATCTCGGCGTGGGTTCCCGGGAAATGCGATTAAACGAGGGACATCTCGCCGGGCCTGATCCGGAAACTTGGCCCGCTTGTCGCGTCCCGTCGCCGAGCACGCTCCCAACGTATCGCTTTCGTCGAGATTTCGTCCCGTTATGCCGGGAAATCCGATCGGCGAACGAGTGCGGCCCGTACAGCCGTCCCGATGTGTACAGTGGCGCGTAAACGGGAGACCCGGGTCTTGGTGCTGCTGCGCGGAATAAAACGGAGAGGGTAAATAAATTGGTCTTAAGCCGAAGTCAAAGTTTCCTTGGCAAACCAATTAAGAAAGTTACGGAACTGGCCGGTTGGTCCACTTTATGGCTGCTTTGGTTTTTGGATTGAGCGCGTAGCCCGAGTGTACCTTAACTTGGTGAGTTCATAAAAAATTCATGGTTGACTTTTCAGCGAGTTAAAAGGGGGGCATTGATTATCCTCTTTAAACTTGCGCCGATTTCGCGAGAACATTGGAACGCCCTAATGAGTATAAACTTACTATAAACTATTAGTATGGAATCGCGAGAGGCGTGGAATCAGTTCGTGGTTCGCATGGAACGATAGACGGGATCGATATCGACGATTTTCGTCGCGCTGATCCGACGCTGAGTAGTCGAGAACGCGTTTGTTCCTCGGGACAGCGCGTCGGGGAAGGAGGTAACGCGTTCGTTTACAGTACGGCAGCCAGCAACAGCGTCAGGGTTAATTCCCATAGACGAATTTCCCATTTGATCGGTGGTAATTTCACGGGATCCATAATGTCTCGTAGGCATCGACGAGCCCCGCCTGGCCTCGCCGCGATTCGTGGCGTTCCCATCGATCCGGCGGGATGCAAATCAATGACGATGAGCAACGTGCCATAGCTAAATTCTATCTAGATAAATCCGCGGATACGCGCACCGGCACGGTTTAGCTCGAATACAGCTACCAATTAACCAAAATTAGTCGAAATGTTTTATGGATGCGCTCGCTGGATAGGAACGCTCCACGTTCTCCACTATTTATGCTTTATAACTCGCGTTTGTCAAGTATGATGAAGTAGGATGCGACTAATGGAATGAAACCGCGGGATATTTAAATCGTTCTATACGTCGGTCGAATATACGACGATCGATAGGTTAATCTAGTCACGATGAAATTAAAAATTACGCGTATTAGAATGCGATTGTTTTCCTGACCTCGTTGCGAGTCGTGCGGGAATGACACGGTCTAGGTTTATGGTGACTTAATTAGCGGAGCTTGAGAATGGCTCGGATGTGTTCCAGGAGTATGTTGACTGTGTAAATAACGCTTCAAGACGAGGTTATTTGTTTAGGCTGTGCTTTCTTATTAAATTCTAAAACTCTGATATTAAAGCAGTAGCTTTTAACCGAGGTATAACAGATTCCCTACTAAAGTACACGCAAACATTACCCACAAAAATCGTTCAATGAAGACTATTTACATCGACAAAGAGCAATACGAGATCTGAAAGTAGTTATTTGGATCGGACGAATAGTTCCAGAGATAATATTTGTGCTGGAAACGACTCTGGCAAAGGAAATAGTATAATATTAAGAGCGGTATCGGGTTAAGCTAGGGTGCTCAGGATAATGTCTAGAGTGCGTACGGACGGACAGGTGACCACGTATGCAAGGATCGCATGGATGAGATATCTATGACTGGGTCGAGCGCAAGAAATAAAGTCCAGGAATGTGTCCGAGTATCTGTGTTAGACTTTAAACAAGGGTGCAAGGGCACGGGCGAGGCAGAATGCGTGCTTATCCTGTGTTTAAAAATTAGAGTTCAAGAGTTGCGGGAATCACAGCGTAATATTTTGGTTTAAATAAGTCTGTTTATTTTATTACACGAGCAGATCTCTGCCCGCATATGGTTTATCTAGCATTAGTGCTACATATTTCATAGGCATGGAAGCAAAGTCTGAATAATCAGACACACAAAGAGCAAACGTAAACACGCTCCGTCGAATGTTCAATCCATCCGGAACATGCCGAGTTTAGGAATTGAAGACTCGAAAAAGAGATTAGCGAATGACACAGAGACCAATGTCTTTTCGACGACACGAAAGCATCTCGCAGAGATGAATTAAGAAGATCATGAAAGAAAGGCTTATACCGGACTGTAGCTATTCGGGGACACTTCAATCGAACCTGGGCTATTCGATAAGGTCCGAAGTTGGTCGAAGAAAGAATTTCGATTGAATAGGACGCTGTTACTGACCTATTCACCGGACCCTTCTCCTCTCTTCTGTACTCTCGCGAGCGCTCGAAACCCGTTTCTTTGACTGATCAATCCGCGTTGACAGAAGCTTTTACCCGTCTTAAATGTCCAGTCCGTGAATGGAGCCCGGTGAAGGGAATATTCAACGTGGCTGCTCGCTGGAGAACAGCTAGGGGAAAAAGATCCGCGGATGAGGTCGCGTGTGCACGCGCATCATTATTTGGCCGGCATGAATATTCATATCGACGGCTTTGACACGTTTGGCTCGCAAAAAGTTGCAAGCTTTTTTAAGCGGTCTGACGTTTCACCGATGCACGCTGTCGCGCGTTGCTTATGCGTCTTTATTAAACGCGTTTTACGACCTGATTCCACCGAGCACTATCCGCCATCGCGTTACGTCTCTCCTCCTTAACCCCTCGCGAGATGGATGTACACGGTTCTGCAAAAATACCGATCGACCTGCGCCGAGAGAACCGCGGAAATCCGTCGGAATTTTTGCACGGCAACGGGGAAATTGCGAATTCTCGGTGGTGTTTGCAAAATTGCCAAGCACTCTATCGTCGAGTACTGGAATTTTCGACCGCGTTAGGTCGCCAGCCCGATGCTTCTGCGCGGCCATATCGCGATCGTGGTCGTTAAAAAGGTTGCAGGCAACGTCCCCGCGGCAATATCAGATAAACGCGTTGCACGTCGTTCAGGCAGAAGTTTCAGTTAACCGTCTCTATCTGCCGCGGCCATTGTTCTTCGCCAATAATGTGCACATGGCGGACAATCATGTCACAATGCGGCGTAATGGGTGAAAAGGCCCTAAGTGCAGCCGGGCGAGGATGCATCTGAGAGTACGGCACGGCCGTAAAAGCTCGGGAATGCGAGGGACGTAAAGACGATAAGCGTCTTTCTGTTAACCCGCCTCGCGCCGCTTCCCAAGCGAAGCGTATCCTCGGTGAATCGTCCTTTAACGCGCGCTATGATTTCGACGAACAAGCGCCGCGGAATCCTAGGGCGCTGGCCTGTTAAAAGCCCCCATCCTGTTCGGCCATTGTACGCCAAAGAAACTGCGATTTCGGCCGAACGAGTGCACGGTTTTCTCGCAACTCCAAGGGCCATTATGTGTCCGAAATTTCCCATTCCCGATTCTTCGACTTCTCGACCCAGTTACAGGTGGACGTGGAAGTTAAAACGCGAAGAGAAACGAGCAAGTTACCGGTTCAAAAGGAATGTCGAAGCGCAACGTTTTTGAACGAGAAACGGCCTGAATAATACATCGCTGATCGAAGGCAGAGACTTGAATCTTTCATTCGCGCGATCCAGACTGGGAGATTGGAAAAACGCGAAAACCAGGGACGATGAGTACCGGCTCGTTATTGGAGCAGATGGGCAGGATCGCACTCTCCGTCGCGACGCGCGAGATAGCAGGAGACAGAGGCTTCGGGGAGAACAGCGATAGGACCCTTTAGAGCAGACCATGCTAATGAACTTGGCCTGCCATTATCTAAACTGTAGCCAGTACGCCACTTCGACCGACCCTCCATCGAACTAGGAATAACTACCACTCGCCTGGCCCGGCCATCTCTCGCTCTTACCCCCTGCAATCCATTGTCCCTTCGATATAATGCTGATTGCTCGAACCGTCGAATTTTGAGCAATCAACAAACTTCTGCCTCTTAACGAACGGCCACTTTCGTTTGACCATCAGCGACCGCGAGTTTTGAATGTATAATTATTTGATTGCTTCAAAGTCCCACGCCCTGGCAAGTTAGTTTCGTTTAATTACTCGGCTTGCGTTCGCTTCAACCCCCTACTCGTCTTCGAGTTTGGGGATGTGTCGAGGAGGGAAATAGTCGCACGCGGAATACACGCGCGTGTGTAACAAAGGGACAGCCTTTTTCTTACTTTCAAATTTCCGCCGCGCAATCTGCATACGTTTAGGGGCGCGGATGGGAACTCGGGGGCACGGGAACACCCGGTATGCGCTATTGACAGTTCGATAAATTCTTCGCATTGACTTTCATGGCTGGTTCGCATTTTTCATTCGTATTATATTTCATTCGAATCTCATAAAAAGTGTTGCTCTCTAGTAGAATGGGGATCGTGGCACGGGGAAGTGGTCGAACGAACGCTGTTATTCATTCCCTGTCGTCTGAATAATCACTATACGTCATTCCACCTGAAAGCTGCTAATAGAACAAAACGGGTATCGCGCGTTTATGGGAAGGAAAATATTCTGTGTGTAAAATCCGAGGATTTTCGCCGTTCATCGGTCGATTGGGGCGGTTGGGCGCGGACGGGGGGATTGGAAAAAAATATTCGCGGAATAATTGTACGAGGAATTCGCAACTGGTCCATGGAAGCGGAGCAGAGATAATTGTTAGAAAATCGACGGTCCAAAGTGAACGAGCCTGTAGGACGGGATCGAACGGTTTCTTCTGGCAGCATTTCGCCTCCCGTCACGGGTTCGATCCGCGGATCAGACGTACATCGCGCGCAGTTTCGCTATTCGAAATTTCCGGTGGGCACGGTGGTCTAATTGAAGCTAATTGAAAATCGATCGATTCGCCCCGCGGTTTGCGAGGCACTAGCCCGGCTGCTATAACTCTACACTTCCATGACTAACGGATTATCGAAGTATGCAAATGCGGAGTGTACAATACTTCACGGTCGAACGGGCCGAAATTAATAAACGCATTGTACTCTATTCGGACGTGCAGTTTTATTCGCTGGGAAAATACGAGAGCCGCGGGAAGAAGTCGGATTTGAATCGTCGGTTCGAAAAAACGGCCGCGCCTCAATGAACGTGTACTTTAGGGAAATAGGAAGAACGCAAATTCTCATGTAACGCGCTTACAATGATAAATTTATGAATCGCTATTGTCGCGGTTTTTACAATTTACCCGACTGCGTGTAATTCTCCTGTCTGATTGTCGCCGCATTATTCGAACGGCGGTCGCGCCAGCATGGAAGCAACAGAATGAAATTTTTTGATAATCGACGCTGAAAGCGAGGGGTGAAATTATTTCGGTATGAAACGTCGATTACGAAAATGTATCCCGATGTTGAAAACGTTATTTGCCGATGCAGCGTCGTTCCCCGCTGCTCGGAGATGTTTATTGTTTTTCAATGAAACGTAATAAATTGTATTGCATTAATAGTCCATTAAATCCTAAATACGGAAATCATAAACTCGCGTTGCGCTGGACAAAATAGTCGATGCACATAGATATTAATATTCATACGTTATTACTCGGTTGATTCGCGCAATTTATCGACGCCATAATTACTAACGACTTGGCCTGTTTATTAGTCTTGCTAATATGGCAGCGGTAAAAACTAATGGAACGTTAAAATGTACGGTTGACGCGTTTCGTGCGCCAATGACACGAGTGTTTTAGATTATCTAGCGGAAGAGGATCACGTACCAACTTTCTGGCTGACCAGCTAACGCTCGTACTACTTGCGGGCGCGTCAAATCGGCGACGTTCGATCGAAAGCGAACGATTTCACGCCGAAATCACAGAATCCCCATATTTGCTATTCTCGTAAAATAAATATACGTATAAATATTTATTATTGCAGAGTCGCATAGTCTTTACTTCGCTGGAGAGTACTTCGGATACTCAGATTTACCGCAGAATAGGGACTGGATTGGTTTCAGTCTGTATTTTCGACTCGACTCTCACTAAATGCGACTCTTTACGATAATTCGCATTGACAACTACCGATAACGCTCGCTCTAAGACTATCTTAACTCTGCCAGAACGGGCCCTTTTACGCCCATCTGGCAGGCACGGGCTTCCCCCGCAGGAGGAGGAAACTCCCTCCACGCAACGTTCTGGGGTAGAAGGGATTCCTTCTTCAGATTAGGCTCTCCAAAGGTCCCGATTTCCTGAGACTCATCTGACCGCCAGATTCCAACGGGACTTCTATACCTGGCGAGGTGTTCCCTGTAGAAACACTTCGATCATCGTGCCTTAACGGTGTCTAAAAATATCCTACATTGTAATCTTCAAGGTAATCTTTACACGTGGCTCTCGACGCTATTATTGGACGAAGACTAACCTCTCTGTGAATTACCCCAAGAACAAAAATGCAGAGATACTAAAGGTCAATGCACTGACAAAGACCACGAGTTTGCCGGCACCACGATATTACACAGAAACGAAATACAATCGCATACCTTGCATCTTGCGATTATAATTTCCAAATGAAAAATCGGACGCAGCGATTTGGACGATTTTTAATAGTTGCACGGTATGCAAGTTACTCCGGCTTGGTCCCTCGTCAATGGCGATAGGTATCGGTTCTTGTCCGGTTCTGGGGGAAATCTGCAGAGGTCGGAAGCCCCGGAGGGAGCCCGTAAATCAGTGTCGGCGAAATAACGCGTTCCAGCAAAAAGTTGGTACGTGACGAGCAATATTCATATCCCGGAACTTTAAAAATTAAAAAGGAAGAAGGGAACACGTGTCTATTAGCATCGAGTAATGAATCCCTAGGAAGTAATTAAAGTTTTCGCGGAGAAAATTTCTCTTGCAGAACTCAAGGCGAACCCGGGACGCGGCGCATTTTTCACCGCCCTCACGCGCTACCCCCGTCTTTCTAAATTCCACGTTTCCGAGTCTCTTTTACATCCCCCCAGCGTTTTCTCCTGCAAATCCTCTTCCTCTTCCCGGCGACCCGGCGCGCAGCTCAGGTGTATAATATTAATTAGACACGCGCGAGGAAAAATCCTTTCGAATGCACATCTGCGGCCGACACGTTGGGAATCGCTGCAAGCTGTAGAAAAAATTTTAAACAGATTTTCCGCCCCCCCCCCCCCTGGAAAGCTCGGCCCATTGAAATTTCCTTCGCGGACGCAAGTTCCGGCAAACTTCGTTAAACTTTTAGAATCAGATTAGATTCGGTTTAGATTTTCGGCAGAGTGAGAATCGGTACGAGTTCGGCTAACTAGCTTAGATTTAATGGACAGCGCGAAACAAGGAATCCTGGGTATCTGCAAACTTTTCGGGCCAAGCTCCATTTTGCGAAGCGTTAAAAATATCTACTCTGTGCCTTCGTTTCCTGGCGAGCTATTCAACCGAGTTCCTACTTCCATCCGCCATCTCTGCCTTTTATAACAGTTCAAACGATTCCGGAACAATTGTTAATAATTGTTATACAAAAGTTCCCTTCGAACGCTGCAGTCTATACAATTTCCAACGTCGCCGAGATAAACGTGGAACTGGTAACTTCAACTATCGTAGCGTACCTCGCAATGTATCGAATTGTGGAACAAATTGCAGAATAAATTGTAAAACAAATTCGATTTACATTTCACGACGCGAGGGAAACATTTAAAAGGAATCGAAATTTACTCGAAGACAATTTTTAATTTATAATTTAATTCCAGATGAATTTTCAATTATTTTTCCAATGCTTGTTTTAATAATAAATTATTGTACGTATTGTGACGTATTGTAACAAATTGTTGTACGCAGTGACCATTAATTAAAAAGTTCATTACTCACCGATACGAGTGCGTAGAGTATACGCGGAGCGAACCATCCATACTATTCGCTGAAATTTTATACGCATTCGATTGGAAGCGAAATCGGTAAATGAGATCGATCTTCTATACCACGGTTTTCGTATACCCAGCCAAAGTCAGCCAAACATCGACCGGATAATTACGATCGTTAAATTTTTTATCTCTTCGTAACATTGATTCTCCCCGTGTATCCGCGTTAATGTATTCCCTTTGTTCTTCCGGATGAGCAACTATACTGCGGAAAAAATTTAATCGAGCTTCCTATTCTCGAGGAATAGCCACGACACGCGCGAGATATAAAGGAAACGTAAAATTTACGGGTTTCGCAAAATCTCTAAGAGCTTCGAGGACCAAGATAGCACCGATCAAGTATCGATATGTAGGATACCAAAAGAAATGGCGAATCGGCTATTGCGAAGAAAAACAAATTGTAAACCGATCGATATCTTCTAGAAGCAAATCGAAAGGTTATTCTATATAGCAAAATTAAGTTGCGCGACTCCTCTACGGGGAGATGAAGCGTAGGTTAAGGAAAGCATAAAAGCGTGGTCCTCGACAACCAAAACAGAGTCCTTAGAAATCGGTTGTGACCAGGACAAGCGTGAGTCGTTCTCTAAGTTAAATCAGTTTACGAGTTTTGAGTTTGTGTTATCGCGTTCTTGTTCTTTCGTGAATTTTCGGTGTCTCGAGACCAGTTTCGCCATCCTACAGATACTTTAAAAATTATCGGTACCATAATCGAAATCGACATATTTACCGATTTCGGTTCTCCATGTCGGTTGTGGGAAATAACGATTCCTCGAAACCCTTTCGCGGCCCTTTAAATTCCTCGGTTCCCCTTTTCCGTTGTTTGCCGTTCAATTTTTACCCCTGCCCCTTCCCGTCTATTTAGCCGAGGAAATTTTTGAGAAAACTTCGAGACTCGTACTCGCAGGCAGCAACGCTTCCGTTAATTACACCCGAAACACCTGGAGGATGAGCGCGTTGATAATGTATCAGCGTCTTGCGCGGGTCTCCTTTGTTGCTCTTTCTTCTACTTACAGGGGATTAGAGCGGACCGGTTAAACGAGGGTGAATTAAAACGCGCGTCACGATCTCGCAGCAGGGCTGCTTAAAGGAGCCCTCGCGCTTCATTTTCTCCACGGTTGCGTTAAAACCAGCTGGAAAGGAACGGCATCGTCCTACTCGCGAGAAGACTCTCCCTTTAACGTGCTTCGCTCGACGGTCGCCGCGCATGCAGCATAATTGACGAGTTGGCGTAACATCCGGCGCGTGTGTCCCTCGAAAGCCCCGGAAGAATTTCTCCGCGGAAGAAAAGCGCGAAGAACGAGTACGGGGTGGTTTGCGCAAGCCAGCGAGGCTCTCGTCTGGGAAGGACCAATCATCGGACTTTCGTGATTTCACGGGATGATAAGCCTCGATTTCCGTGAGAACGCGTGTAGCATTCCGTGAGGTAGGCTCGTCTCGAGAGCGCGGCGCAAGGCAGGGGTGGCACGACGTTTTTCTCTCCGGGCTTGCAACCTCCACCGACACGAGAACGTCGACGAGAGGAGAGAGGAGGAATCCACGGATAATTGAACCCTTAAAAAGCTGAGCACGGTCTATGGAACCGGGTGCTCGGCGTCAAAGACGCGTCTAGGGGTGGTCTACGGGCTGCGACGGGGGTGAGAGGAGGCAGGGGAGGAGGGCGAAGACGAAGGAGACGGCGGAGCGTAAAGTCCACGGTACACAGAGTAGATAAGAGAGGCAAGGGTGGTAAGTAGGATCCTGTAGGAAGCACGGGGTGGCCAGGGGTCGACGTTTAATCTAGAAGAGAGCACGAGAGGTCTAGAAACCTTTTGCTTTTATATTCTATCACGCTTGTCTAAGATCCACCGGGCCGGAAAAGCAGCGTTCGCGCGAGGTCTCGGCTTAAGTAGAGTCGACGAGAGTCGATCTGTCTCGATATTTCGTATACAACCTTCCACCGACTGGCTTGAGCGAATGATATCTGCCGAGAGGGGGAGAGCCTGTCTCTCGGTGGCTGGGACAAAACAGGGAGAAAATCGACTCGGTCCAACCCGTCGCTGGTATTTATATCCTACGGGAAGAAATTCTTTCGGTGTTGTTCGGTAGTGCGGATCAGCGACAAGGGTGGAAGGCATCGGGAGAACGATATTATGTTACGAAAATGGAAAAGAAATAGACGTTGAGGGACCATGACCGCAGGGTGCAAGCTTCCATCCCCGAATTTCGCCGGGACGAAACGGAGGGCGACCGAGCCGGAAAGGGTAAGATGATGGAACCGGTTGTATACGGATGATCGTTGGCTAGAAGGGGTGGGTAATGTAATCGCCGGATAAAATGCTTGTCTTCGATTCCCGTTTGTACATTTAACGATGCACCTATTCGCAAACACGTGGCTAAATCGATTTTCAGCGGGATTCGTCGAGTAATTATACACAGTGTCCGGTAAAGCCCTCCGCGCCAGCGAGTCTCTCCGTCTGTTTGAGTTCCTCTGACGCGCAATTAAAAGCAGAAAGATTCCGACGAGGCTTTGTTAACTGCCCGATACCTACTCATCTCTGCCAACAAACCTCGCCAAACATAATAACACGGAATACCGTTTCGATTGATTACGAAGTTAATTAAACGACAAACTTCAACCGGTATTTCATAGATTAGTTTATTAATTACACCGAGGTCAGGGGACAGTTTGCCGAGAGGAATGAGCCCGTGGCGACAATTTACTATCCCCGTTATTCACCTTTCATGCTTGCCAACGACGGAATATCTTTTAGCCCGAAAGGGCAGCGACGGAGGAAAGGAAAGAGGAGAAGAGGGAGGAAGGAATAGGGGAAAAAATTGTGAAACTCTACGCTTGCAGAGATATCTTCAGGAGCGAACGATATCGATCGCCCGGGTGCTATCGAGTATCCCTGCTCTGCCAGGGAAAATATTCGTGTGCCAGTCTGTGGAACGAAACCTGAGACCGCGATCGTTCTTCCAGTTACACGGACGATCACAAAGCGGGAACCCCTGCTTGTTCGTCGGGCAGCGGTCGCGGCGACGGAAGCGGCGCCAACTTTAATCCCGATTTACGGCTAAGGATTACACGGGGTCTCGTATCCTGTCAAACGGGGCAGAGGGACGGGAGCCGCGAAACAGGCGAAGGGAGCGAGCTAGATAAGGAGGGGTGGATGGCGAGCGGTCAAGACACGAGAATTTCAGACATCCGACCGACGAGTTCGCTATAATTAATGCCGAAGTAACAAGGTCCCGGGCAAACTGTCGCGGGTACTTTCGAAGTGAAATCCGTCGGGGCATTGGAACGTCACGTTTAATGGAAGTAGCTGGGAATCAGCCGGGGATCTTAATAAAAGCACGCCAGAGTTATCGAGCGCCTTTTTCTCAATAGCGGACACTTAAGGGTTCATTATTCCGATGATACTCCAGCTCCGAGGTTCTTGTCTCTTCTCGGGCCGCGGCCTCCTTTAAGAGTTTGATGAAGATTAAGGAACTTCTTTTAGGGGATTGGACGTGACACTGTGTGGACGCTTCTCAGACTCCGCGAGTAGCTTCGCGGCGTTCTCACGATCGATCGAGATCCAACGACCACGACCCATTTCCGTTCAGCCAAGCGGATTTTTCGGCAAGTTTCGTCGGTTTAAAATATTAATAACCCGCGTTTCGCGGGCCGGTCTCGGATCGATCGGGAACTCGATCGACGGTGCAATCGCGGACTGTAAACTATGCATCGGGTAACCGGCGCGGAGTTTCAACTTGCGGAGCGTAGCTCTAGGCAACGGTGCAGCGGAGTCTCGATGGAATTTCAAAGGTTTGTTTAATAATGGCGGCAAGGATCAATTGCCGCGGGTTAAAATTACGCGATAAACAATCACGCGATGGACTCGCGAAACCACCGCTCCCACTCTATGACGGTGCAGCGGAGCGACCCGCTTTGGGATCCCGATGAAACGCTTTTGGAATTGTTATGCACCCGGGGGAACGGAATTCTGGGTCAACGAATGTAGCGCTTGCCGGGTGAAACGTTGCCATGAACTTCGCCGTAGTTGCGACGAATCTGGCTCGCCCAAGTCCGTGTTCGGACTCGCGATGTCTTGGCTCGTCCGAAATCTCAAATACATCTATTTAATACCGACCCGGTGTACGCACCCTTAAGCGAACGTAATGAGTTGCAGCTTCGGAACTTTGTGTTGAACTTGCAGCGAATGGTTGCAGAGCGAGCTAATATTCTCGGTGTAAGGATCTCTGCGGTATACTGCGCGCCTGTTACCCTTGAATATCGCTTTATCGAGATTGCAACTCTCGTGCCTCGACTGTGCGGCAAACTTGTTTCGACGCAGATTTCAATCTCCCGTTCTCGTTCCCATGATTTCTGCAGCGGGAATCCACTTCTTAGACTTTGTCCCGGTTTCTTTGACCGCTCCCGAAACGATTATTCCGCCGACCCCCCCGAGGCTCGAAATTTTTACCACGGTTATAGCGAGCTTTCGTGTCCACTCGATCCAACGTTAATAAATTGCAATTCTACTCGGCAGCATTCGCGTAAACTGAGTTAAAGGGGCGAACTTTCGAGACAGGTGGTGGCTTTTTCGCGTGGTCTCGGGGCAAAGGAAGAGATTTCAAGTGAAATTTACGGGTTCGTGCGTCCCGAAGTGCAGAGTTAAGAACGAGAATGCCAGACGAGAGCTCAACGACCTCCCAGGATACCCGAATACGACGCGAGACCCGCAGCAGAGATCCTGTCTTTTTCGCGATAAAACGTCTCCGACTACACGAGAGATATTATGAATTTCGCGGAAATCGATCTCTCGCGAGATTCCAAATTCTAAAAACAAACTTCGTGGGGTGCGATATCCATGGACGAAACGTTAACGAATCTCACCTCTCGTTGCCTCTTTTTTCACCCCAAGTGCTCCGCCATCGCAAACAGCGTGCAATTTCGGCGTTTCGGAATGATCGTTTAACGTTCCATCGCGGTCGATCCTCGCATACCTTCGACGAGCGAATACTATCGTTTGTAGCCGGGGTTTCTCTCCGGTTCTTTCGCCGGTTTACAAAACGCAGCATTTTTACTCGGGAACTCGAAGCGCGGCGAATGATCGAATGAAACGTACGCCGGTCCGGGCAAACTGTTCCAGTAATTCCGTGCCCCTTTGTGACCTATCTAAAGGGATCGCCGTGTGGACATTTTTGTATTTGCTTTTGTATAATGCCGGTATTTCATATGGAAGTTCTTTCAGAGACTTCATCGCTCGCGATATTTAATGGGCGTTTGCTGGATTCCGCGAGCACCGGCCCACTTCCTGCGAGTTCTTTCTCCTTTCGCGTTTCAAACAAACGTTCGTTAACAGAAACGTCGGTGTAACTCGACCGTTGCGATGAAAAACCACTTGCGTGCATTATGCAATTGTGCCTCGAGTGCAATTTTTAATTGTGAAGCAGTGCTACGGCGCACGTGGCGAGTCTTTAAACCTTGAAGGACCTTTCGGGTAATTCAGTGTAAGGGGGAGAAAAGGGGGCTGGATTAAATTAGTCTATTACTCGATGGCCGATTGTACTTTACTCCGTTGGGTTCTAGCGCGCGTTGTTCTCTTCTCTCGTCCGCTCTTCGAGCTGCCGTTTCAACGATGGGCCTTCTTCGTCAATCCGCCGCGAAGATCGAGCAGCTAGCCCCTTAGTTTTGTGTTAATAACAATCGGGGAGAAGCTAGCAGAGGCGGGAAACATCGGGGGATTACCCGTTTTTCGTTTTCTTTTTCTAACCCCGGCGCGAGAACGTCGCGTCTGATAAAAATCACACTCGAGAAGCGATCGCCGGACACTCGAGGCGATGCACCGGGTTCTTGCAAACGGGAAACATTTTCAATGGAGCCGCGAAGAGCAATGGAAAGAGAGGGCAGAAAGAGAGAGAGAGAGAGGCAGAGAGGAGCCACTTTAACGGACTGCTAGCGAGGCTCCGCTGAAAAATACAGGGTAGCGCCGGTGAAAACTCGAGTGGACCGATTCAATGCATTTCGATGATAAACCGTTACAGCAGAATTCGCGCGGCGAATATATTGCATTTGTCGGGCGTGCCGGCCGGTGTCCAAACGGATTAAGGTATTTTTCAGCCGGATCCAATAAATTCGATCGGTGAACATCGAGAGAGTATCGGTCGGGGGAGCCTCTCTCTCTTCCAAATTATACTACACTGTCTGCCGTGAGTGGAGCTGATCAGCCGGGAGATTGATCGATCGTTGTTACGCTGCGACACGACGATGGATTCCGAACGTGGTTGCACGAAGGAACGCGGCTGCAGGGTGCATATTCGGCTGTGACGAAAATTGAACGATTACAAAGTCCCTGGGAGAACGCAAACTCGACAGTGTCAGGCGTTGCTATTGCGGTTCAACGGCTGATGGATCGAACGATTGTCTACGAGTAGCTTTCGTATCGAGGAACCTCGCAACCTTTTTCATTTTTAGATCAAGAACCGAGCGTGGAAGCTGAAGATTTTGTAGGGGGTCCTCGCCCACTGTTGTCTAATTTGTCACCTTTGTCCCGGATATCCTCGGTACGGCAGTGACGACAGAAAGGACGAAAGGAAGGGGAAGGGATGCGTTTCGTCCCGGGCCTGCTAGTGGTAGGAGCTGTTGGATATTTCAGTGGAAAGTTGGATGTGGCAATAAAATGAATAATTTGGTAGTGAGATAGTAATGTATTCCGGACCATGCACTCTTACAGACTAGTGACGTCGATCGTCAAAAAACAAAAGCACATCTCCCGCTTGCCCCACCATAGTCATTCCTGATGTACCAAATAGACACAAATGGCGACTTTGCCATAAATCCTGATTCTTAACAGGAGCCATCTAGCAGGCACTGCCTTAGACCAGGATACTATTGAGAGATCGGGAAATTATATATATGTAGGATTGGAACAACTACAGCCCTGATAGAATGTCAAGCGTGTCTGGGCTTGGAATGAAAGTGACCATGTGCAAGAAGATTGACTGCAAAGAATATTTATGGTAGAGTCTAGTGAAAGTTTAGGGATGCGTCCAGAGTGGTCGAAGTACCTGGTCCACCGAGATTGCGTGGGAAAAGAGCACGATTAGAAAGGAAAGCCTAGATATGTAAAAGGACTGAATGAATAGTTTAAATAAGGGTGCAAGGGCGCGGTAAGTCAGTCTCCAGGAGTCTGTGACAGTTTTTAAGAGTTTTTAAGCTAGTCTGTAAGAGTGTGCCAGTGTGTCAGTAAGAATATCTCTCTTGCTTCATAGCCGTCAGTCTACGTATAAGCTTATTTTATTCAAATAAGAAGCAAACAAAACTGTTTTAGTCAATCTACGCAAATCCGATCCCACATATATAGAAAGCGGAGGGTTTTCCGAGAACTTGCGAAAAAGTCCACGAACCTCCTTGAAGTTGGAATCCATCTAATGGCGGGGTTGAGAATGATGGTCGCAACAATTTCAAGAAGAATTGGGATTTTTTCAACGATGAGACAAAAACAGAGCGAGCTGACGTTAAGCCAATCAGGAAGAACCTGCGTCTCACACCTGCCAGATCGATCGTGCACGACGCTGGAGTTGCAAGCAGATCGGGGTTGCAAGCCCGTGTAAGCGAAAGTGAGGATAATTTAGTAGCATCGACAGGTCCGTAACGTTAAGCTGTTTCAAACTGAGGATGGTTGGACGAGCACGCGGGAAACCGGTAAAGGGCAGTGGCAGTTATTTTGCAGCCGGCTGCGATAAATTCGATTGGCGAGCGAGCGCGTCGAAAGAGGGTGTGTAGCACGCATCGCCCCTCGGCTGGAAATTACCGCGTCGACGGAGAGGGTAAAAATCCGGTGTAATCCTTCGAACAATCGGCAAGCAAATTACCGTAATATTTTCGCGCGAGTTAATCCCGGTTGGTCCCTTTCACGCGGTCGCCGCCGCCGTTGCGCCACCTGTCGTCCCCCTTTCTGATCCCCGTTCAATAGGTGCGCAGCTTTCCACGCCAGTTTCCGTATTTAATTTCGCGCCAGGCTTTTAATCCGACCACGCTTCAGACGGCCACTCGGCTCCCGTGGGTGCCGACTTAAAGCGACCTCCTCGGAGGTTCCGGGCGACCCGCAGCCGCCATCTTGCTCACTCCCGAATTCTCCGGAAAATGGCGGCACGCGTGGCGGTTCGACGGAGTAATTCGTTCGATGTTGAATTTAATCGGAAATTGCGTATAAAGAACAGGTGTAAAATAACAGTGGACGTAACAAGGGGTCTAATTGAACGCAAACGTTTGCTCAGACACGGTCGGAGACGTTACAGGAAGGTGGAGAATTGCGAGTGAATTTACCAGGCGTGGACGCGGGGGAGAAAATGAAATGCAGGGCGTATGAATTCCCGTTAAAGTGCCGAAAGCGTTCGCTCTAATAATCAAAAGAGCGACGTCGCGTATTCTTCGCCGGATGCACGCGTTTGAGAAAAACGCGTCGTCAGTAGCGAAGGTGCGCTGGCTACGCATCCGAGCTTGTCCCCGACGAGAAGCGAAACGACCAGGGCTAACGAGTCCGGGACGACGAAACGGGACGCGAGAAATTCAGCTGCAGGGCCGTATCCTCGCGCGATAGTGGGAAAACGATGATTAAATTCCGCGGGTTCGTTAAATGGAAATTTATTAAGGGCGAAACGGGATGAAGTTTCAACGATAACGTATTACCAGCTGCTTAATAATTAACAGAGTCCCAGCGGCCCTGCTTCCTGGCCTACACCCGTCGAAATCCGCTGGAAACGGTCCGCGCATGTGTACCGATAGCGAATCGAAGGGAAAGTATGCGGCTTAACCGGCATAATCTGATCGCGGTTACGTCGCTTTCGAGACCGTTCGTGGACCCGGTGCACGGAAGAATGCATTAACAGGCGCAACACGAAGTTCCAACCGGTCGAATTAAAGCGGTGATTAAATTGGAAGAGAAAAAGCCGAGCAAAACAAGAGCCGGCCCCTTTTTCCGGCCGCACTACAGTAGTTCATTTAAATTAGCGTCTCTTTAACCCGCCGTAATTCCGCAATGTTTTCCGCGCGGCGGCAAAAGTTTTCCGCGATATTACGGGGCACATAGATCACGCTTAGCATTAATTAGCGCAGTTTCCGCAGCAAACCGGGAGGCGGGAGACAAAGTTTCGCGACAATGCAAGGCGCGACTGGATCCAGCCGGTTCGATCGGATCGAGACGTCGCGATCGTTTCACCCCCCGGGGGACCTCGCGTCGAATTACTCTCGCGACGACTCGATAAATCGTTCCTCGGCAACGGTGCCCTTCTGGTCCGATAGTACGAACTTGTTATCCGGGACGGTGAATCGCGGGACTCTTTTTCTTCTCGATGGAAATTTCATTTGCAACGGCGTTGCGCGCCACCGTGGCGGCCACTTTAAATCAACCGGCTGCAGACAGGATCGGCGCGTAACGCGGCACATGCGGCAGATGTTTCAGTTAAATCAACTGCCTTCGAATAGCAAGCCGCAGAAACTATCTGTTCCGGTGTCAAAACAGCTGTGCTTAATTAAACGCACACAATGAGAGTGTTGCGGCGCGCTTGGTCGCAGCCTGCCGTCTCGAACAACCGGCTTAATTGCGAATGATTAGCGCCTTGCGCTTACTAAACGCCGCGTATGTAATGAAATTCTAATGGTTCGTAACGTCTAGCTTGAGAAACGACGGGGAAGAGTGGGAATTCTCCGTTACGCTTCGCCACAGGCCATTGGAGGACCCCAGTTCCACCGACGTCTGACTTATGGCTGATACGTATCGCTCGCGCATGGCCTAGGGAATACGGCTGAATTTCCTCCAGCACGATTTCGATGGGGCACGCAGCGAAAATCACGACGGCTCGTGTGTCACGCGCGTTTCAATCGTGCCACGGTTTTCGTTGACATTGCAGCACGTGTCTCTTATGCACTCAGGATAGTGCGTAACCGCTTATAACGTGATACTACTACTCACTTTGCTTTCAAACTAACTAAACTCGATAAACGCTCTTACGATCGCAATTAATTGAAAAAATTTTCGCGTCACCGTAATTGGACGGCGTTAATTTCGATACGAGGCGGTTGCAAACTGAAAAGGTTTATTCGAAGATAAACATCGATCCACGAATTTCTAAGGGGAAAAATTATTGGGATGATAAAGGGGATGAAATACGATATTTTCCTTAACGGTTCCCACGCAGTGCCAATCGATCGTGCCAAGGGACACTGGATCGGATTGAGAATCCAATCGTATACGTGTACACGGGTTACCGAGGTATTACGTGACTCGGAGCCACGTATAATAAACTACGTAGACTACGTAGACGTCGAATTACCATGCTAAGTTAACGCAGATGGAGCTCTTCGATAACGCAACGGGGACGGTATAAAGCTTGGAAGTTAATAAAGATCCGCGACTAGATTCCCTATCCAGTTTCTCATCTTCTTTCGTCGTGCTCGAAGACACTTGCCGGAGAAGCGGCGACTTTCGGGAGGAGCGGAAAATCGTC
Organism: Eufriesea mexicana; assembly: GCF_001483705.2. NCBI lineage: Eukaryota > Metazoa > Arthropoda > Insecta > Hymenoptera > Apidae > Eufriesea > Eufriesea mexicana. The sequence goes on along the minus strand of NW_016908822.1, from coordinate 1,021,350 downwards.
CGGTTTGTTCGCCGTGCGAAGCGTCACGAAGATACGACGGCGAAATCCCAGGAGCACTGTAAATCACGCCGTAGCCACTCCATCCTCCGGTAGGATGGCAATTACCGTCGCGGGACCGGAAAAAACCGTGGCACATGCGTCCAAGTTTAAATCTCCGTCAGCCCTGGTCCACCGATCATCCCTGTTGCTCGAGGAATCAGCAGGATCGAAAGAAGCTGATCCGCTCTTTTCATTCGTCCTTCGATCCTCGGACATGTCTGTGCCCGACAGCCTGCATTAACCCTTGTACTCCTGAATTACGAAGAGAGTAACAAACGCCCTATCCTGAATTAACTTAACAAATTGAACAAAATTTCTCTCCTATCCTAAGAAATGCCAGGACACGTTAGAATAGTTGGATTCAGACAAAATTTTCTAAACTCCAATAACTTTGAAATCTATGAACGTTTTATCACAGTCATATTACAGAGATACGCCCTACAACGTCTGCAGGAGTGAATGGGTTAAAGATCGGATTAAATATGGCATTAACACATTGACTGCTATGGTGGTCATCAGTAACAGACGCCTGTCTCTTCAGTGGGGTGGTGGTTATCAGTGTCCGGCGAAAATAATTTTTCAAATTTATATTTGTTTTATTCTAACCATTTTCTGAAAATTTGAAGAATGCGAATAAATAAATAGATATTAATAATTTGCAGCATTCTGTTCCCCATATTGTTTAATAATTTGTCATTGTATCGTGAGAAGCTAGTCTCCTCAACGAGGCCACGGTGATCACCAGTATCTGGTGATGTCAATTTTTTAAATTTATATTTTTTGAAAATTTGATGAACGCAAATAAATAAACAGATATTAATAATTTGTACTATTTTTTCCCAATATTGTTTAACAATTCATCATTGTATCGTAAGAAGCTAGTCTCCTCAATGGGGCCACGGAGGTCACCAGTGTCCAGCGATGTTAATTTTTCAAATTTATATTCGTTTTATTCCAACCATTTTATGAAAATTTGATGAACGCAAATAAATAAATAGATATTAATAATTTGTACTATTTTTTCCCAATACTGTTTAACAATTCATCATTGTATCGTAAAAAGCTAGTCTCCTCAATGGGGCCACGGAGGTCACCAGTGTCCAGCGATGTTAATTTTTCAAATTTATATTCGTTTTATTCGAACCATTTTTTGAAAATTTGAAGAACGTAAATGAATAAATAGACGTTACTAATTTGCACGATTTTTTCCCAAAACTGTTTGACAATTCGTGATTTTCTGGTAAGAATAATGGAAATTTTATCGTGGCACCCAGAGCGTGCCATATAAAAATTGCGCGGCAGTAAAAGCGTTGAAGATCGGATCTCGGGGGAGAATGGGCGCGATCGAATTGTAAACTGGACGCCTGATTTCGATCAGGTTCTTTCGATCGAGCGGGAACTCTGTTGGGTTTCAGGATCGACGCACAGATTGCAGGATTTCGCGGAACGATATTAATTTCGGCGGATAGCAGGGATACCTTTAAGCCTATGTATATCCGTGGCTTCTAAATCGGAAAGCGACGGATTTGACAGCGCGGTGGAACGGCTTGGCCGCGTAACGTTTTATCACACGGCGGATTAACGTTTTAACGGTTGTAAAACGAGTCGCGTTTCGACGGTTTAACGATCGGAATGTGCCGGCGGCGAGATACTTAAATCAGCCCGCTAATGGATACCTATTTACCGGGGCATTTATAATTGGAATTAATTAAATCGCGGCCGATTTGATCGGGCATAATTGGCATGGTCGTCGTCGCGATCCGATAAATTCGATACGCCTAAAATTGTTTCGCCTGCAACTTGCAAGCCACGCGGCACCGTCGTGGATCGCGAACAATTACGCTAATTAGCGGTGGGATCGATAGCCCCTCGCGCCCTCCGCCCATCGCCGCAACTTATCATCTCGATCCACGTCGCGTATCTCGTCCCGTAGCCCGCGGCGCGTCGGGGACTTTTAATGAATTACAAAACAAAGCTGCCAGCCGTGGGCTGGGGGGTCGAGAAAGTTTCGTCCCGTCCTCTTCTATCGCCAGCCACCCCGGCTGGATTTTCCCTTTCGAGTAGAGAAGCGGAAAGTGGCCCGCCATTCTTGCCGTTTGCCAAACTTCCCAGCCGAAACCGAGATATTCGCAAAGCTCCCGCCGCCACGGGCTCCCGAAAAGCCTCTTTCCCGAAGAAATTCACCGCCAACGACCAAGAAACCGCGCGGTCGGAATAAAATTTAATACGCGATCGAGCGTCGAGAGAAGCTTTATCGCTGCACCCTCGCGCGTCCACGCGAAATTTGGCTACTTTACGAGCAAAGACCGAGGGAGAAGCTCTTGATCAAGAGCCCTCGAATTATACGAGAAAATCCAGCGAGATGTATACATAAAGAGGGAACGCGCGATCGCTTCGCGGAGAAGTGGATGGTCGACGGAGAGTGGAATACGACGGTGGATCGGGGAAGGTTCATTGGCTCGCTTTATTCGAGATTTAAGGTACACGTGGGTACCGGTGGCGTGACTTGCGTTGGCGCGGGTACCGAGGGAAAAAGCCGGCGAAACGAGGCTGGTAATCGCGGCTGTATTAGGTGGAATAATATTACTGCGCGTGTAGGGTAGACCGTCACGAAAATAGGGTGTTAACCGTCAGTAGCCTATGTAATCGGCGGGTAATTAATTAATGCGCCGCCCGTCAGACCCTCTTCCAATATCCAGCAAGCCGGCAGCGCTGCAAACCACTGATAACTGAAGCAACTCGCCAGGCGATCTTGTATTCCACGGATACGCCGTTGCTTGACGTATTTCCATTAACTCGCTTCTTTCACGTGAAATACTGCGGGCAATCTGAAAACCACGAGGCAACTTGTAAACTTTCCTTCACCGCGAGCACAATTAAACGACCCCCGCGTGCCCCACGCGAGGTAAATTACAGTAATCGCGTCTGTGGAAAAAAGCTCGCGCTTTTCGGCCGAGCGTTATCACCGGTACACCGGTCCCGGTTTGCCAGTTTCTTCCCTCTTTCAACCACGGAATCCATTTACGTTTCCTTTCAATGACTGCCGCGCGTGGTCGGAAAAGTCCGGCCATCCCGCGGCCTTAATAATTTCCCGAACGAGATTACACGCCGCTAGCCTGCCGGAGAGCCGCTTAATCCCTCTCCGCGTCGTCTCGGAAGCTGTCTTTTAGCAGCATGCTTCAGGCTTTCGGGAAGTTCCCCTGGCAGCCGAGACGAGGCCGAGCCGGGTACACAATGTAATTCGCGCCTGCACTTTGTCTTCGCGGAAGTTTCGGCTCCGCGTGATCGTGAGCGGGGATAATGCGAGTGTACTTATTATTCGGTTCACGCGGCAGCTCTCGAGCCGCTTCGAACCCTGCCAGCCGTCGTCGTTGTCGTCGCTGCCTGCGTCGAGAAGACGAGAACGGGGAGCATTCAATCACGACAAGAATAATCGCGCCGGTTGCTCGCGTGCTACCATTTATTCCAGCCGTGAAACGAACGTCGGAATTTGTCGGCCATTAGCGAACAATTTATAGCGAGTTTCGCGAATGAACATCGTGGAAAACTGACGCCTCGCGAAGAATGCGTCCACGAGCGTCCTTTCCCTCGAGAACGCGGAGAAGTGGATATTCGTAGAGACCGTGTCGGATTACCAGTTTCCGTCTCTCCGCTGTTCCCGTTTCCGTCTCCAGCTGGGAAACTGAAAGTGCTTCTCTTCCTTCGGTGTAATTTCTCGCGGAATTCTGACGACCTGTCGTCGGCTGCGACTGGTCGAACGCGGGAGAGGAAGTATGGCGGTCGTCGTCGGGAACGGTCGCAAATTAAGTTTCCATCTCGTTTCCGCCGGGAACGATAACGTCGACGGAGCGTCGTCGAGCTAACTCATCGGAGCCAGCCGCGTAAATTTCCGACGTGTATCGAAGACTCGGTAAGCTGGGACACCCGATCGCGGATTTATGTCTCGACGATGAGGGACTTTTAACGAAGGCGCGGGCGGGATCGATGGATGGCACGGTTTTCCGCGCGAAGACAGAGACAGGGAAGAGGGATCGTTCCGGCGATGTCTCCGAGCGAAATTCTCACCGAAACATCCTGTTTCGTCCGAATGTAATCTGCTGATAGCGAAGTGATTTCTGCCAGCGACAGCTTATAAATTACGTTTGCTCCAAGAGAGTACGGGCCGGGCCGCGTTCGAATTTCGAATGAGAATCACCCCGCGTATATCGCTCTTTTGCCGGCAACGACAGCTTATGAATTACCGTTCCCGTTCCGCTACGATCGGTTCTGCTATTTCGTTAAGTTCCTCGTTTCGCTACGCTTCTTCCATGCCACGGAAAATACCCACGATTGGATTACTCTTTAAACTCCACGACGATTTCGTACCTTTGCCTTTACCTTTTTACCGGCTCCTCTATGAGCAAGTTTCAGGGAGCTCGATATAAAGATCACGGTTAGAGATAAGTGACACGAAAATTGTACGACCTCGAAATCTCGAATTTAGTATATTGTTAGCTTATTAACACTAGAACTACCAACACGGCAAAAAGACTGGTCCCAGAATTTTCCTTTCTGCAATCACCGAACACATACACCTGCTTTAAGAATAAAATTGGTATTGTGGTAGCGCAGGATGAGCGGGTTATCTAGAGTGCGTGCGAAAGGACGAATGATCGTGCGCTAGGATCGTGTGGACGGGATGTTTATGAATGTATCGGATGAAAGTGAAGATACATTGGCTTTAGGAATGCGTTTGAGTGTTTGGGCTAAGTGACCCGCTGAGGGTAAGATTGCGAGGAGTGCGTGGGAAAGTGCGATTGGAAAGAGAGAATAGGTATGAAAGAGGATAGAATGGATGATTTTAAATAGGGATGCAAGGGCGTGAGTGGGGAGTGAGAGAAAGAGAGGGTGTGGAGTCGGTCGCGGTACGTGTAGTATAGGAGAGTTCAGAGAGAAAGTTGTGAAAAAAGGTGTATTAGTGTGCGAGGTATAAACGTGTTTTTAGGATTAATAAATAGTTTTAGTATTATTCGTGTTGTCTCACCCTATCTCTACAGTATCAACACGTATTAAGAAAGAACTGTAATCGATATATTCACTCGTATTCATCGTACCGCTGAAATTACTATAATCTGTGCACGTTATAGTTAGGTACCCATTAAAGATCGGTAGTTCTAGTGTTAAGGTGGAGAAGGCTCATGACAATTATTTAAGCGTCTCAAACCTTGGGAAACTCTCGGATATGTTCGATAGAAGACAGACGCGACATAGCTCATACCGCAACAGAGTCATCAAGACGAGTTTGTTGTCTGCAATGGTTAACGGAACGAATGCTCTAGCTTATTCAGAAGACGTCTCTTCGTGAAAGTCTTTAAATCACTGCCACTTTTGTTGCTCGAAAAGATTCGGATTCCTCCATCCAACTGTCTTGTCGCTGATACATGTAAGTATCATCTCCCAAACACGAATAGTCTAAACTCTGTCAACTTGCTGCGGCGATCGTTCCAAATATCGCCTACTAGTTCCACGATCTTTAGACGTAGGTATATACGAAAGTGCAAATATAAATTAGGAAACCACGTTGCAACTATCCTGTAGGATTGCGCAGAAACGGATCTACGAAACTACCATTACAGATCGCACTTGGAACTCCTCTTCTATGAGTTCGATCTCTGGATTGCCGAAAGGTTCCTAATATACACGACGCAGAATTAGATTAACCCTAATTGAACGCAGTCAACTCAACTCGCTGAACTTGGGCGGCAGACGCCTCTTTTTATAGCGATCAGCCGCCATTGTTCTTTGCCCGAACATCGTAGTAGATCCTGGATTACTATTTCCGGAAATTATAGTTCGCTCTTGTTACTACGCCGAGTGCAGGGTAGATATGAGAAACTCGTAACACTATCAAAAATCTTCCTACCTCTTCAGCGTTCCCCAAAATAATCATTCCAAAGCTGGATGAATTCATCGAATCTATAAACATAGCACCGTGTAGAAATAGGTCCACGAAATTGTGAGAATTCTTCCTACCTCTTCAGTGTTCTTCAGAATAATTGTTCCAAAGCTAGACGAACCTGTCCAATGTATAAACCTAGCACCGTGTAGAAATAGGTCTACAAAACTGTCAAAATTCTTCCTAACTCTTCAGTGTTCTCCAAAATAATTGTTCCAAAGCTAGACGAACCTGTCCAGTGTATAAACCTAGCACCGTGTAGAAATAGGTCTACGAAACTGTCAAAAATTTGTCTACCTCTTCAGCGTTCTCCAAAATAATTATTCCAAAGCTGGATGAATTCATCGAATCCATAAACATAGCACCATGTAGAAATAGGTCTACGAAATTGTCAAAATTCTTCCTAACTCTTCAGTGTTCTCCAAAATAATTGTTCCAAAGTTAGACGAACCTGTCCAATGTATAAACCTAGCACCGTGTAGAAATAGGTCTACGAAACTGTCAAAAATTTGTCTACCTCTTCAGCGTTCTCCAAAATAATTATTCCAAAGCTGGATGAATTCATCGAATCCATAAACATAGCACCATGTAGAAATAGGTCTACGAAATTGTCAAAATTCTTCCTAACTCTTCAGTGTTCTCCAAAATAATTGTTCCAAAGTTAGACGAACCTGTCCAATGTATAAACCTAGCACCGTGTAGAAATAGGTCTACGAAACTGTCAAAAATTTGTCTACCTCTTCAGCGTTCTCAAAAATAATTGTTTCAAAGCTAGACGAACCCATCGAATCGATAAACCCAGGGCCGTGTAGAAATAGGTGTACAAAACTGCCAAAAGTCTTGCTACCTCTTCATCATTCCCCGAGATAATTGTCCCCAAGACTATTCGATATTTGGATCAGGAAAATTGCACCGCGAGCATGTCCGAATTGGCCACGTGCTGTGCAGGGGATCGCAAGTGCATAGGTCTTTTTGGCCCGTTCCTGGCAGGAAGGAGATGGGCGGTTAGGAGGAGATGTAGTCGCACCTCGCAATTTCCTATACAACTTCCACAGTTCGTTCCAACTTCCGGGACACTTATAATTGGTTTCCAGCCGCGGCTTCGAGAGACTGATGCCTGAGAGGCAAGAGGAACCGGGAGTCGAGGGTAAAATCGGGGAATTAGAGGAATAGAGTGGGAGAGGGTCGGCTGCGACTACACGGGCTGGACCAAGGGTCCGGTTTCCGGCTGGTCATGCATTACACACGAGGAAAACTGTCGGACATCAGAGCGTTTGGAACTTTCGTCTCGGCCAGTGCTTTTCGTCGCAATCAAACGGAAGGGGAGCACTCGCTCTTTGGGCTTCCACTCGGCGCTGGGCTCGAGATTAATTAGTTTCTTGCCGAGACCAGGCTGCATCTTCCAAATTTCCCTCGCCGGAAGTATGAAACGTTTATGAACTGTCGATTGAAAATTTACAGGCAGCGACTATACCTCGTTCGTGAAGAACTGGCAAGAAATATGAACAGCGCAGCAGAGTCGGGAAACAATTTTTTGAACCCTATACGTTATCCGATAAGGTAAATCTTACCTCTGAAGACCTTGGACCAAGACCTGTTGAGAGTTTCCAGTAAGAATCCACAATTAACAACTACTCGACTACGGATCTCGTTAACATCTTGTTTATACAGTTCAATCTCGACAACTGCAACTTCAACTGATAGACATAGCGAGGGATGGAAGTGCACTTGGACTCGCGGGTAAAAGAACGCGACAAATAATTGGAGCTGAAGTTTCGCGTCGATTTATAGAGACCTTCGTGAAGAAACAGAAGCGAACGAAGCAAGTACGCGTCTTGTAGAGATCTCCGAGTTATGAGTTCTGAACGCAGTATAAACAGGAAAATTAACGTAGTTGGACATTAACGACGAAGATTCCAAGTTGGAGAACGATTACCCAGAATACCGAAGAAATTCCAGGACAATGGGCAGCTTTTTAATCATTTCAGCTTCTTCGACGCACCGTTTTGTCCTTCCTAGAAACTTTAGCGATTTACCTAGCTGTGCGTTTCTTACCACGCGACACTCCGCGAATATGGAGCTCGAAGCTGACGATCTGTTTAGAGCAGCATCAATTGGTCCAACCTTCACACCCTTGCCAATAGACGAATTTCTACTCGAAGGAGGTTCGAGGACTTTCTCGCAAGTCCTCGAAAAATCATCGATTTCCGATAAATAGAGGTTCCAATGCTTCCTAAGTATGCCCCGTCTAAGACAGGGCCTTACCGACGAGTCCACTAGCAGGCCCAGGACGAAAGGTGTCCCTACCTTGCGTTCTTCTACTTGATCCATATAATAGCATCACGATTAAGGCGATACCAACCGGCAGCACCGTAGGAACAACACCAGACCAGGGGGGTCCTACCGTGGGGGACGGAACCTCCTACACGTGTATCCCTGATATGGTCCTTCAAAGATGGCTCGAATCCTATGCTCGGATTTGGAACTCTGCCTCTTAGATCGGTGATCAAGGAAACGGAAAAATTGTGAACGGTTTTCAGAAAATGGTATCTCATCGTGGAAAAACGTCCCATTAAGTTGAAAATACCTCTTTCTACTCCTGGCTGTGAAACGAATGATTTTACCCGAGCTAAAACTTACTTCACGCATGAAATTTAATACAGATCGGATATTAATCGAACGCGCCTCATTTTCCCGGCTGTCATAAACGCTTTCGTTTCACGATATCCGCTCGTTCAGTTCCCGGTTTCAGTAATTCATCGAGTGATGCGCGTTTCACGACTGATGGCCGCCAACATCGGAGACAATTAAAAACAATTTGCTTTAATCGAAATCCAGTGCGAAGCTTCAGTTCCGCACCCACCCCGGTCTCGTCAAATTCCCCGCCGATGGATCCCCCTGCGCACGCGTATAAAGGCAGCTGTATTACACGAAATGCCCTGCGAAATTTAGGAAATATATATTCCCGGCAAAGGGCGAGGCGTCTTTTCATGTTTTATTCATCGACGAGCGGGAAATATTCCATGATCAAACTTCCACGCGGCCTATCGATGATTATAGGCGACGACGAGGCGTCGAGCCACGTATGCGCGGTCCGACTTGGTCCGGGAGCTCGCCGGAAGAACTCGGGGGCCGATCGCGTAACCCATCGATCGGCTGTCGCGTCACGGACCCGGCGAGGTCCATCGTAAACCGGCCTCGGGCCATCGCGCGATCGCTCGTTTCGATACGCGTCCGTCACGCGGCGAAAGATCGCGATCCGCGCGATCGGTTCCACGCCCAGCTCGTGTAAACCGGACCTAACGACGTCGGTAAATCGAGCGCGAATCGGCCAGAGATCGGGTATTTATGCGGACCGATTGGACCGGAACACAGGAACCCGCGTAAACTATCAGGTAAGCGAGGTGACGAGAGACCGATGCGACGGCTGGGAACGCTGTTGTTCTCGAGATCTACCGCTGGCCGAGCAGATTAATCGTTCCCGGAAATTCTACCGTGTAATCGAGTTAAAGAGACGTAGCCGTTCCGGGAACAAGAAAGAGATCGACGTCCCGTTCGACCTCGCCCGATTCCCATCGCCGACTCCATCGCTCCAGTCCGACCCGTTTCATTTTCCTCGCTATACGCGTCCCCTGAAATTAATCGCGACACTTTGCCCGACAATTGCCGAAAGTTTCCTTCCCGATCGCGATTGCCCCGGCCGATCAGGCCCAATCCTGCGATCGAACGCTCGTTTGTTTCGCGGAGAATCGAGTTAAAGAACGATTCTCCGACACGACAAGGCTGTGGTTGTAGAGTTAATTTTTCGCCACGGCTGTGCTTTACGACGTCTTTCGGATTCGTGTCGGCGAGCCAGGCCACCACGCTATATCTTCGAATCGTGCCTAACTTAAAAGGCTACGCTCTACCAGCGAGCTCTGCCAGTCGCAGAGGGTGCCACGCACGTGTCGCGACCAAGATACGCCCTTGCGAGAACACCCACGGAATAAAGGGATTTCTTTCCAGCCATTCCTACGTGTTTCCAACCCTCTGCTTCCCCCTGTCACGACTTTTCTCTTTAGCTATCGGAGAAAGTCAGAACTCTGCCATTGAACGCGACCTCGTCCCACGGAACTCGCCAACTCGCCTCCCAGCCCTGCCGTTCAGTCAGGGGAGACTAAAGGGCGCAGAGGACTGGCGTCGTTAATTGTTTAAAAACCTATACGTATTCGACCAGCGTGAACCCGCTTTCAGCGCGTCGCCAACTTTATCGTCGGCTCGCTACTTGCCGCGCGAAACGCGATTTTACACCGGCCAAAGTAACTTCGCGCTCGGCTTTTACGAGTACGTCGGTACACCGGGACACACTCGCGTGCTGGGCAGGCTCTAAATACCAATGAAATTTACGAGCGCGAAAGCAGGCGTTTCGCGAATTTACGAAACATTAATTCCCAGGTCAGTTCTGACCCTCCGCGCCGTTGTCGAGCGGCTTAACGCGTTCTCGCGTCGCAGTTGAGCGTGTTCCTTTTCGCTCCGCTCGTCGAGCTTCTCCATCAGCGTCGTTCATCCGGGCCATCCGGGGCCAGGTGAGACCAACGTAACGACGATGACAGGCTACGGTTAATCTACCGTGTCGCGCTACGATTTTCACCCACTTTCCCAGAGTTCTTCTCGTCAGAGGGCACACGATGTTGCTTCCACCAACAACCGGTTGTTACGAAACTACGGCCCGGTCATCACGTAGTTAAGAATCATTTAGCGCTGTTGGGAACGGCTTCGAAACAGTGGTAACAAGCTCGTACAGGGTTACAGGCTGCGACAGCTGCCGCTACGAGTCTCCGCGTCGTCGAACTTGCGAGGAAATGAAAGAGGGGCGCCTCGGGTTGCTCGTCGTTGCTTTCGCGTAACGAATGGTCCGCTAATGGCGCAGGAATTCATCGTTTCGGTAAGATCATAGCGAATAATCGCGACGAGGACCACGTACCGTGTAATTACCCGGCGTCTAATGGGGGAGCATCTTGTATCATATAGAGGACACGGTAAACAGATCCATCCGAAGCGCGCGCCTATGGACTTTGCTGACGCACTTAATTAGACGCTGATTAACGGATGTCCGCGGTGGCTGTAGGACGAACAGGTAGCTGTGTGTGGATGCAATTGGTCGGCTCGATGGTAGGAGAGATCGTAGAGATTGCTCGATCGGATTAGTATGTTCGCTAAACCGACTGGCCGTATACCTGCGCTATCGATCCACCGGCGATTAATTTCCGTTTAGACGGCAGTCTCAGGTGCACCGCGATCTGGTTATGTATAGCAAATAGTCGGTGACTGCGGATGAACGTACGACGATGCAACGAGTGATCGTAGGATGAAGTTCCTAAGTCGGGGAAAGGGAAGCTTCGATCCTAATTTTGCTTCACGATCGGGAAACGCGATAGCGCGAGTAATCGACTGTAAGAGGTATTGGAAATTGATCGATGCTTCGTGGAAGCCCTGGCTAGGGTATCTTTCGGTGGCACGTTGGGTGAATCGTGCCGCTCAATTTTAGGCCTGACCCCCTTTTACTCCCGACGCTTCATATAGTTTTCACGTACAACTTGCGATCATGCTATTATTAAACTTACCCCTATGCAAGCCAAATGTCTCTTGGGTCACGATCTATATTCCCGACATCCCATGGCTCCAAAAGTGCTTGGGACAACGTGACACGTCGCAGCGTTGGTCTATCCACGGAGGTATAAATTTCCAAGTGTCCAAGACAGGGGATCGTTCGCTGCACGATCGGACAGTCGGAATGAACGATAATTATTGTTCGACACTATCGAGGCAGCCTGTGTGGTAATCGATGAATCGGCCAACTTGGTCCCCAAAGTTCGTTTATTGCCATTGGAAGCGGCTTACTTAAATAGTCCCGGGCATTACGCTAAATTACCAAGCAATTCGGTTGCATCTGCGGTATATTTGCATTCGGGAGTCGGTCCCCTTGTTCGGGAACAACTTCTCAGCCGCGGCTGCACTTGACCCGAATCGACCGCGAATTAATATGTTCGGTCTTGTACGAATATTCCATTTTCTTGGTCGATAAATAGACATCCCGGAATGGCCATTGTCTCGCTCTAATTGCTGATCTCCGTCGACGAACTTCGATCGTTCTCCACCTTGATGGATTTCAACGTCTACAATTTACACTTCAAACAATCCACGGTCTCCGCTAGAACATTCAGAGAGGCTTTGGATACTGCAAATTCAGGCTTCTCCTCGTTTTTTTCTTTGAACTCCATTCTTGTGTCTTCGAGATGTCATGTGATTCGCTCGTTTTTCGAATCGACCAACTTTGGAAAAGAAAAAAGAATTTATTTTAGATATAAAAGGTCAAGAGATGTCTGAATACTTTGGCATTGAAATTTGGAAAAATTCAAGAAATTCGAAACTTTGCTGTGTACGTCGTATATAGACTTCTCGATACGCGGAGGTGAGTCCAGTAAATTTAATATTCCCTGACAACAACATCGCGAGCGATTCGTGAACGATATAGGCGACGATGGGTCATCATGAATATTCCGTGAAGATTATTTTGTCCAATCCTCTTGTGTTAACTCCGGCAAACTGACCTAACGTTTACAAATTAACCAGGTAGACGGCCTTCTGCTGCAACCTATTACGCGTAAGCATGCCTTGCCATGGGGCAGAATACCCAGGAGAAATTGAACTTCACAGAAGCTTGGGTTTTGGTTCCCGATCCAGCTTGCGCATCTTGTGCCCCGTTAACAGTTCCGCGTGAATGGGTGGTCGTTCACGGTTGGTAATCGTTGCTCGTGGCAATGGAAGATTAACTTAGATGACCGATCTACAGTCGCAACCCTGACACGACGCTAGTGCATAGCCAGCCAAGCCGTTGCTTCTCATTATCGGCAGATCGATTCTCGAAGGGTAGAACGGAGATTGGCATCTGGCGAGAGTATGGCTGATTCGTTCGTTTGAACGTTGGTGACCGTTAGAGTAGTCTATTTGCGAGAGTGGCCACTAATAGCGGCCTAGGAAGACGAGCACCGATTGCTGCAAATTACTCGTGGGATGCGCCAGAGATGATTCGAACTCTACCGATCGACGAGCCACCCATTAACGCGAAGTTCAATGTCCCCGCCATTTTTGGTAATTGCGAGCTTTTTTATTTTTCGTTCTTTTTTCTCTAGCGAATGGGAAATAAATTTGGCAAAGTGGAATTTTCGATCCCGATGAAAATGAACGGTGAAAAATTTTTTGCAATTTCCGGGGAATCGAACTCTGGATATTTTGGTCGTATTCGAACGCGCTAATAACTCTGCCGGTGACACCGTAGACACGATCTACTTTTTTCTACCGTTCTAAACCAAGTCTTTCCTTATAATCTACTTAAAGTTAGGTTTTCCTGCTCAGTAGCGTATTCGGGTTATTTCCATAGACGTTTAACACGATTTTCTTGATATTTTAAAAAATTTCTCTCGAGGGTAAAATTTTCGCAAGATAAAACTCTGATTTTAATCGCGTTCTAGGATCCTCGGGCAGCCACGTCACGATAAAAAGAAGTAATTCGTGACTTCCGTCATCGGAAGGGCTGACATCCCGTCGGACTGCGCTAATCGAACTGACAGATCGAGTTACGTCGGTCAACCCATGTACACCGTTTCTCCGGTTTTCTAGTCTCCGCTGGCTGTTACGCCAACCGATGGCAGGCGATTAACGAAGTCGCCGCAGGGTAACCGATGTAATTAATCTCGTAACGTGACAAATTATTTCCCGTTTCTATCGTCTACTGACCATCGGCGGACGCTGTCGTCAAAGCGGGCGATATTCATGAAATGCAATAAAATATGCGCATGGAAATTATCGTCTATCACCAAGAGGACGTATCTTCTCTTGCCCGGGCGAATAGCCCGGTGAAAAAGATGATCGCTCGTTAAATTTCAATTTTATCAAAGTTAATAACACAACGTTATTATGAACAGCGCGAAAACTTCATGATGCGACCGGTCTCGATAAACGCCACTCGACTAATATTAAAACCGCTCAGTCCACGACGATATTGTTCCTTGCTGTCCCTTTAACCCCGTCCCTTTGTGCCGTATCGAAAAAATAGAATAACGCGGAAATCCGCTTCGCTTTTATTGAATTTTCACGGCGAAGATCAGCACGTAAAGCCCGGTGTGGCAAAAATATTTCCCCTCGTTCGGTATCGACGCGATGCGGTGGTTAAAAGGAAGAGCGAGACTTAAATCCGCGATTTAACGGGCAAGGAACATTTAAAAAATCGGCATGGCGAATCGCGAAAACGGAAGAACACGGTGAACGCCATTTTGGTATCCCCTTCGTGGAACTTATTTCCCAGTAATGTGGAAAGAAAAGAGGAAAAGAAGATGGCTGCGCAATTTTTCAAAAGGAGTAGATCGACTTATTCGCAAGCGAGATTAAAAGGTGCTCTCGGTAATTATCGCGACGACAATGGAATCTCTGCTCTCCAATGACGTCGAATTATTATTCGATCAACGTTACGGCGCAATTACCCTTGCCAATATCCAATTAACTCCGAACAATAAGGGATTAAACACGAGTCGCGTTTCGCTCGGTGGCTGACCGGGTATAAAGGAAACTCCGTCGCGCGAAATAAGCAAATTCACGGAATGAAAGGGACGAAGAAAAGCCTCGTCAGTAACAAGTTCGAGCGGCTCCCTTCCGGGATTTATGATTGCCCTTCCCGGCCCTCTGATGCTTTACGTGACCAGGATTTCCGATGGACCGTGTGTAATAGCAAAAACCTCCCCGCGTTCCCCGCCCCCAACCGCGCTCTCCTCTCTTTCTGGCTTTCCACCCGTAGCGAGAAACCGGCAGGAGAGCCATTCCGTGTCGGGGCTGAGCTGTATACCGAGGCACATCGTGGTTTATTCCGAGCCAGGTATTATGGTAAATGTCGCGAGTAATAAAACCAGGGAAGAGAAGATCAAGAATTTAGAGAGACAGGGTTCTTTGAAAGGAGATACCTCGCGCGTCCTGATACGCGACTGCACATCGCAGAATTCTTGGAAACCAGTCGCGTTTCGTAATTTCAACCAGTTTAACTACGTCGAATCGGTGATAGTCGCCGACTATGAAAATATGGCGGCGTTTAAAAGGAAGCCGGCGGTACCTGTTGTCGAGGTATCGACGAACAGGGCTGAATTGACAGCGCTTCTAAACCGCTTTCCAAGACTTATCGCTATTCCTTCGTCGCGATTTTACGCTACATTCTCCTCCGTCGACTATCTTCTTTCGCCAAACGAGCGTAAAAACGCGAGCCGATTAGGCAGCTCGATGGCGCGATCGAAAGTCGTCGAATCGCTGTCAAACGTCGTGTCACGATCTCACCGCGACTCGAAGTTGTCCTGTCTCCATTCGCGTAGCGAGACTCGGTACATGGCTTTGCACCGAACGGTTTTGCCACGAGTAATTCCGATTATTTACGCTAAACGTGGTCAACGAAATTGAAATTTACCCTGCGTCCAATAATTCCGTTGATCTCGCTGACCGGCGAATGATTAGCACGACGCGATCATCGTGACAACCGATAGACCAATCCTGAGGAATAAAGACGTCATTCTTCCAGCTGATCTACCTCGAGTCCCGGTGGAGACGCGTTCAGAGCTGGCCAGGAGGTAGGCGAGGGGACGACAGAATTGGCGAAGCAGCGCCGGACAGAGCAACATGCCGACGATGCGTCGACTGATAATACGGGGTAACTAATAATTCAAGTAATGCCGACGCCGATAAGTGAACCGGACGGAAATACGAGAGGTGTGCGCGCTCTGTTCTGCCCGCATCCGCTCGAACCACGTTGCGCATGGTGCGGACCAGATAGCCGGAAACTATTTCATGGCTAATGGCAGAGTTATGCACTTACGAATCATAAATTCCGCAATGGAGCGCATCTGCGCAGCTACTGCCTGCCTAACTACCTACCTGCGAGCGATCTGATCAATTCCTCGCCGTTTCCACTACCTTCCGGCTGATTGGTCACCCCAAACTCGCTACCCGCGGCACCCTCTTATGGATATCCTTGATGATTTGCCTGAAATTCCCATCGTTCTGGTTATACGAAAACTATTAGGGCGTTTAAGCCGTGGCCGGCCAACTCTGCGGCCACTTTGATCAGCGATGGTGCTCTATGGACTCCTGCTACGCAGTCGCGCGTCGTTCTAGGGTGTAAAATAACAAAGAACCCTATTCGTGTCTTACGATCAGCAACCAGAGAAACGGTAGATCAATGGAAGCTAAAAAGCAATGAAGCATGCGCTGCTTGAAATGCGAATCAAGTCCCATTTACATGATATATAATCACCGAGATAATGTACGGAAACGAACACGTGAATAAACACGCGAATAAGCATAACGAAACCATAAATACGAGGTAATAATCGAGATAAAAGTAATGAAATGCGTGATAAAAACGATCCAGGCTCTTGAAGAATTTGTTAACCAAATTACGGACTGTATAATTAATACGATATAAAATTTCTTACTACGCGTTTATCAAATTTAAATCGGAAATATGACGGACTTTAGGTTCGCGTTACAGGAATATCGATATTCATTAACGAGCAGTGGATCGGTGGTAATTTCGTGTAAGAGAGCCCGATATTTGATATACGTAACTCCTGCCCAAGGCCAGTCAGCGATGAAAATTCGTACTCGCGCGTTCATCGGAAACCATTCGAGTTGCCGAGACCAAGACAAAGAAGACTCGAGAGCTCGAGGAACCATTACGGTCCGGTATCGAGGATAAGGGTGGATTTACGACGATTCACCACGATTTACGACGATTCGCGAACGATAACGGCGCAAGTATCGCGCGTCTAGGGATCGCAGCAAAGTTTCCAGATTTTCGCGATACGCGATATCGCCGTGACTGATTAAATATTCCACGGTAAAGTTGCAGTGTCCAGCGTGGAGATAAAAATCTGCTCGAACGTCGCGTACCTGATACGGTGCTTCCTCTGTACAAACTGGTTGCCGTGTAACATTAATCTCTGCCGTGTCATCTCCCTCTAGAATTCCGGACCGTCTCGCGAGCCGGCTTCGTTTCCATATTTTTATTTTCTTAATTTAAGCGCAGCACGGTAGCGGGTTTCTTATTAGATATATGGTAATGACGTTGCCCCCAGGCGTAAAGATTTATTCAACTTTTCCTCTCCAACCTCTTCCAAAGGAGAATTCGGAAGTGCCGCGAAAAGCGTTGCCAGAATCCGCGCGGAACCCTCGAAATATAATTCCCGTGTCTCTCCATTCACGTAGCAGGCGACGTAGTTTGCGTCGTAAACTGCGACCAAGTGTCGTCGAACGAGCACGCGCCTCATACGCCTTATACGGTGTAAAAGTTCCTGCAACAGCGGGAATTACGCGGAGAGCTCGGCAGGGTACAAAAGCCAGAGTAATTTCTCCGTTTGCTCGATCCCGGCTCGATAATTGGCACAGAAGCGGGCAAAGAGGGTGGCGCGGGTGGAATTGGACGCTTTCGCGAGTCTTCCAGGCTGCGGGTACCATTAGACACGCTAGGACTCGGCCCTGGACGAATCGTCGAGATTACGACGACGTGGGACGAACAGTGACGAACACCGTCGTGGATCTAATTGCACGAGCGTGTACAGAGCCGCGACTATGGTCCGCGGGGTAAACGACCGTTTAACGCAAAGAATCCACGGTGTAAGACTGGAGGAAAAGCCGGAGAAAATACGCTTAGAAACGTGGCAGTGTAATCTCGGATTTATGAATGGAGACAAAAGGGAATCTCGGGAACACGGGGTTTCAAATCGCCGGTAAAAGAGCGCGTCAGCCGTGCACGCGTACACAGCGTACGAATTCGGGTAAAATGGAGAAGAGGACGAGAGGAGAAGAGAGGGGAAAAATAAACGTTTCCAAGAATGCCACGTCGAAGCGAGAACGGGTTGGAAATATCTCCACTCGACGACAAACCGCGAAAGCACGCGCGGCGATACGCGCGTCTGACATGTGATCGTGCTGCGCTACTTACTTCCGAAGAACCGTTCCGACGAGCTTGCCCGGGAGATATCCAAGAGCGATTCGCGCGCGAAATTTGCGCGACGGTGGAATGGACAACACGGACGAACGACCATGTTCGTTTTTATCGGCCACGGGTGGAGTTTTAGCCGGAGACAGGGGCGTAACTAGCCCGAAAGTTGCACCCTTGCAGGGGTGCCTTGGAAATTATCGGATACACGGAGGAAACTCTTCGGCAAAGAGATTTATGATATCCCTGGTAAATGGACGAAGCGAGAGGTACGACAAAGGGAAAGCAGCGCGTGGAATTAGATACATTCCCGACGACGCCGACCGAGTGTCTCGCAGGGGCGAATCGGGGTGGGTTTTAACGACGCAGCCTGGCCGAGGGGCGAAGAACTTTGCCGGAGCCGAGATCCTTCGTAATAATTCGATGCATGTCCGCAATTATATCACGAGGCGCTGATACGCGAAGAAAGGATGGGCTATTCATCCCGGGAAGGGTGAAAATTAGAGCGCACAGCTCGATGGCTCGCCGGTGGTTTACGGCCGTTCTAATTTCTTTTCAAAAAGAACGCTGGCGGCGGCGAAAAGGAAAACAGGGGGAAAAAAGAAGGAACGAAAATGTTGAAATGAAACTTCAGTTGTAATTCATTCCCGGCCGCGATGCGATTTAATTAAAATTGCGGCCCGGCTAGGATAAAGAGAACGGAAAGATAGAGAAAACGTGGCTGCCCGGACTCGCGGCATGAAGCGCCGCTTCTCAATGAACTTGCCCCCGTCGTCGTTTCGTTCCTCTCTCCTACCTATTCTCCGCATCCGCGAAATTTGTAAAAACACACGCGGCCAGCGTGTAATCGCGTTTTCTAACCTAATTCGAGTCTAATTCGGAGGCCAGCCTAGACCCCTAGACTGGAATTTCGAGCCGGGCCTGGCCGGAATCAGCCGACCACTCTTAATTTTGACAATGGTTAAATTCACTCTGGCTGAAAGCGTGGAGGGAAATCGAATGGAGATTTGGGGCGTTGGAAGATGTAAACTGGACAATTTAGAGGCACGGAGAGGGAGAATTAAAGCGATGGAGAGGAAAAGGTCCGGCGCAGAGGACGTTACAAAGATTGGCCAAGCTCGTCTTTGCGAGGAGGACAATAATTTCGACGGGTCTACTTCTTTTGATTGAACCAGTTGGACCGTGTTAATTGCTTTCACGCTGTTCTTCCGCTTTATTCTTCTCCCCTCTTTTGAGCCGGTAATCCGCGCGCGCACTCGCCGCGCCGCTTTGTACATATTTCCTCCCTTTGATCTGCGTCGCGGCCGGGATCGAACACACGTAAAAATCGGTCAAAGAAACTTTCAACAAGATCCTTTCACTTTTATTTTCCCACTCCCCCCTTTACCCACTCCCAGCACGAGAACGCCGTACACAAAGCGTTTAGAAAAGTTTTCCAGGTATCCGGGAAACAGGAAAATTAAATAGACAGGGGTGAAATTGCGGAAAAGAGGGCGCGAGCTACACGCCAAAGTTCTCGATCGAATTTGCATGATTCCATCCTCGGGAGCGTGTTCCAGGCTCGCAAGAACGTAGAAGGAACTCGGCGCGGTGCGGTCCGTGCAATTTGCCGTAGATAAAAGCCAAAGTCGGAACGAAACACCTCACGTACGTCCCGACCGCATGATTTATAGCGCGGTAGATATTCGAGGAATCGCGCTAACGCTGTGTTGGCTCGTTTCTTCAATGGACAGGATTGCAGTGTTTTCGGTGTTGGCGCGCTAAGGGCCCCCTAATGCACCACCGGACACTTCCTGCCTCGTTCCCGAACCCGACACGACCGGAACGCGAAATTGCGTTCCGTTTGTCGCAATTCCGTTGTTGCCCGTCGTTTACCCGACTCAATTTTACGAGCTGGCTCGTCGAGTGCTCGCGCAACGAATCGGCACGAGTCTTTCGGTTGCAGCGAGTTGCAGCGGACTAGCAAGTAAGACAGAAATAACGAATGGCAGGCTGACAATCCCGTGACGCAGTCGAACGCATCGTGTCAAAACGTTCGTGTCGAAATATGGGTCACAGCAGAGCAATCAGCAACGAACCAGCCTTTTCGTTCGCCGATGGACCGAGGGGTTTGGGCCAAAGGGGTGTGTTTGCAACGGAAGGACGGGGGTCGGCGGGGGGCGCAAGCGGCGACATCGGTGGACAAGTTCTCGTTTTTCCCACGACTGCAGCGAAACGTCGCCGTTCAATGGGAAAACGGCGTCGCAACGCTCGCGATTTTTCATTTTCGCCAGGCGGTCGCGTTCCATCTTGCTCCCCCGTCTCCTCCAATTACCATTCCTTTGTCACCCAAACTTCCTAAACTCCTCCGCGTGTCGTACATCAGAGTTGTCCGGACGATTCGTAGCTCGTTACGCTGTATCGATTTTAAGAAAATTTCCACGCCGACCGGGGGAATATCGTGGATAGGTTCCTGAGAAATAGCGGAAAGGGGGATAATAGGAAACGATACCCCGTGCTTTCAGGCTACGACCTTGGTCGTCGGGAATCGAATTCGTATCGAAGCCGACGGCCCGGCCAAATCGCGATTTCATAGTCCATCAAAACTCGATCTCGCCTGTGGCGGCTGTAAATTTTGAAATTCCTATCCGAAACTCGCTGGCACCGTGTTCCACCGTGGTATCCACGCGCACAGAGACGACGCTCGAAGTTATTGGTTCCAAACCCAACCGATACTCCTTATTCGTTTTTCTCCACCTTCGTGCCACCCCCTCGACCGGCTCATCCCTTTTCTCGTTTCCTCCTTTTCTCTTTCTCTTTCTCCCATTGCCCCGAGTAACGTCGATTCTTCCTTCCTCCGCCCTTTTTATCGCCAAATTCGCAGTCAGTTTTCCGCACAGCGAGTTCCATCGCAAACAAGACTACCAGGTTTAGCGACGATACAGGTTCGCTTCGGAACCCAATCTCGCGGATGCTACGTGCAGCATCCAGCGCGGATGGTTCGAGATCTCTAGCGTGACTCGATGAACGAATTATTTTTATTTCACCCCGCGTCTTCCCAAAACCGCCGAGGAGACTAATGGAAGACTAATGGCGCCGGAGGGCGGTTTTTCACGGACTAATTGCGAGAAAGGAACCAGCGAAGCGAGACACGCGTAATCTATGGTTCCTCGTGGCCGACGGAACAGCCCGAGCCTGATTCCGAGTATTTGTCAAGCGAGAGAAATTGATAAAAAAAAATATCCAACGCTTGACAGAGAAACCCCGCGGAGAATGGGGAACGATTTTTAATTTCGCGTCTCCATTTGCTCTGAATTTACTTTACCTTGGTAACGGCTTCTTTCACTCCCCTATCCCACTGTCTCGCGCTTTGTATTTAGAAGGGCGAGTAATAAATTCTCGTATTTGATGCCGGAAAAACGAATCAGGCTCGTCGGCCATGGTCTCCCGTAGACACCCGACGTAAAGACGGTGTTCGCGATGGGGAAGGGAGGAGGAACGTAAAATTAGATCGCTGTCGTAAAATCAAAATGGAAGGGATGAATCTGAAACGAGGCCGGGCCGCCGATATCGTCTCATTTAAATTTCTCCAACGACGACCGTTTATGAAATTCTAATCCCCCTCGAGCCGAAAACATTTTTCAGTGACGCTTGTTAACCCGAAAATAAATTATTTTCGCGAAAGTCTCGGAGAAATGAATTTCGAGTGACCGTGAATACCGTAGGTATACTGAAACGTCGATTATCCGAACACCCATTACGCGAATTTTAACTATACTAATGACAATCGAGGAGTACGCATCGAAAACGATCCTTGTCAATTTTGGGGGCAGGGGTGGGGGTTCTTAAGTAACGATGCATCGTAATAAAATAAAGAAATTATAATCAATAATTTTGACAATTATTTCGAACATAAATGGAAAAATTGAAACTAATTACGAGTAGGAAAATTTGGTTATAAACCTAAATTTAATAGCCGTATCACGATAAGCACGAATGGGTATAGATAAAAATAATTCAGTGTACAGAATTACGAGGAATAATAGCACCATTTTATCCGTGCTTGACGCAAAGAATGACGCAAATAAATTTATATTATGCCAGCAAATATCGAAGCTGAAAATGCAAATACAATAGAAGTAAATGCTGCATTACGAGTACGTACGTAGAGGGAAAAATCTGTCATTTAACTTTTATCCTGCGTTTCTGTTATTAAACGTGCATCCATTCACGTGAAAGGCATTCATACTTGAACAATGTTCTGAAATCTGAACGGATTTATCTGCCATTAAGCCCGATGATCGACGTTCTACTGTATTCTTCTGTGTCCAAGAACGTCGATCCGTGTCGGGTTTGGAAAATTACGAAATGCATAGGCAATTTTTTCCAGTCCTCCAGGCACGGTTTTGGATTTAAATGGAAATCCAGCAAGTTGGCGGGCCAAGTTCGTTAATCCGCGTTTACGCGAGCACTTGCAAGTGCAAGGTCTACTTTAATCCGAGAGTTCATAGCGGATGGCTGGTGAATAATTAAAATGGTTGACCGTAGAACGATAATTCGGTACGTTCGAAGTTTCAGCTCGTCATACGCACTCACGGAGATTAGTCGAGCTTCGGCTGACTGGAGGCTTTTTAAGGATCCGAAAGAAATTTGCAGCGTTGCGTCGTTACTCGAATTATCCCGCGTGCTTATTGCCGGGCGAGCGAAAACTTTCGAAAAATCTGACGAAAATGAAACACGGTTTCGGGGAACAATAGGCTCGACGGAGAATCCCGGTATGCACGTCGAACGCACTACGCGGATTCCGAAATCCTGAATTACCATTTATATTGAGTTCCGCGATGCGTAACAATTTCAACAATATTTCACCGAGTGTCCGCTGATTCACCAATTTGACGTAGATGAACGCGTTCTCAACGTGCTATAACGTTACAAGTTCACTCGTCGATGCGACGAAAACTGGCCGAGTGCTGCGACTTTGCTTTCGTCTGATCGTCCGATTTTCCATTGACCTTTTCCACTCGTTTCACACCTTTTTCCACTGAGCTTTCGACTACTGTGCTAGATCTACCGGCGATTTACGTACACCTATTTCCATCGGATCGGTCAAATGACCGCTCTATAAATGGCAACCATATTTTTTTTCAAGTGCGTGTAGACGGTAGTGGAAAAAAGAATTATAGTATGGCAACGCGTATTGACACGAAATTGCATTCGATGCGAGAAAGCTGCGCGTGTTTTCGCGTGTTCCGCGTTGAAATACGAAGGAAGAAGAGGGGATATCATTGCTATTAGATGCTGAAAAATAGCCGGCAGGTGAAAAGCGTGAACGTCTGTTGCAATCGATTCGAGGGACACCGGAAGTTTGCCTCGAGAGCATTTAAAAACACCTTGGTCACTATCGAGAGCGGTAACTACTTCGGGATCCTCGATTTCGAGGATCCAAGGCACGCGACCAATACGCGGATTCGTGATTTAATGCCTCGAGACTAATCCCGAGTCGGTGAGATTCCAGCCGTGAGAACTCATGCCGGACGGCGATAAAGCAGGCTACTTAATCCGGCGAGGTACACGAGATTTATGGGTCAAGGATCGGTGAAATCGCTTGGTGCGCCTGGAATATCCTTAAGCTTAATCGGATGTGCACGCCGCCCTTGAAATACCACGAATGCAAAGACCGAAATGTGACTTGGATTGTCTCGCATTCCCTGCCCGAGGGACCTTTGTGTTCGTGGATCTCTGATTCCCGACGAGAAGGATAGGTATGGCACGATGAGCTCATGCTCTTGAATTCTCTCATTTTCAATGCAATATATTAAGCATTTTCTTTTTAAATATAAAAGGAAAGGTTTCGTGGATTTTGAAATATAACTTCTCACCATTTCAAGGGTAATTGTATAATTTTAATTGTATTTGTAGTGAAAATGCTAAAGCACCATATACTCTAAAAATTCGAGATTAGGTCATAATAGAAGTAATTACAATGATTTTAGATTTCTCTACGACTTATAAATTCCATCTGTTTCCAAAATATTATATATAGAGTTTCGAAAAGAAGTGAAAAGAACCGTCTTAAACTAATATCGATGATCCCCCTTCAGTGACATCTAGCGAGCAATGGACGATACTAAAATTCCGCGGGAGAATCGAATGTTTAATATCGAAAGAGAGGATGGGTTGGTCGCGAAGAATGCGGAAAGTTTTATGCAAGCCTCTGATTAAATCTCACGCGAGTCTCTTTAAATAGCATTCTTCAAAGCCGCGAGGATGGGATAAAGTATCCGGAAGAATTTTCATTTAGATCGAGTGCTAACCCTTTCCCATCGGCAGATCAAACGAAAGGCAATTCCTGCGAGAGGAAATCCCAGCCAGGGCGGCACACTTTCATCCCGTGGAAGATGTATTACTTAAAATCTTCGTGGTCGAACGATCCCTCGGATCGATAAGGTCGAAGGCTGTGTCGGCTCTCGAGAGGAAATCCTCCAGGCGACACACGTCTGACCGTCGAGGCCACGTCGAAGGGGAAGCTCTCGGCCACATCCACTTTTCTTCTGCATTTTTGCCAGCTGACAACCGTTTCCTCTCCCGCGGGAGAGCCATCGTGGCCTCGGCTCCCGTTTAAAACGTGTAACCCATGGGTACCCGTCGAGACGCCGGCGGTGGCGACGGCGGCCATGTCGACCGGTGATGGATGGACGGCGAAGCGCCAAAAGCACCGCGCTGCCTGTGAAAACTTCAGGAATTGTCGAGATAGAACGGTAAGAAGAGGTGGTAGCAAGCTTGAAAAATGTAAGCAGCCTCTTCAAATGACGGAAGACGCTTCTTGTCAACCACACCCTGCGCAGGGTATCAATTTTCGCTTATCCACAACCAATTCTTAATCCGCTCGATCCTCTTTCTGCGCTCTTCCTTGATGACAAGGTGGTCACAGTTGCGACCGGGCTGTCATTAACGCGTTCACCGCCACGGTGTGTGGTAAATAAGCAGAGAATTTCGCATTTCATTGCGAAATGAAAAGTATGCCATTTTTTTTTTCCTGGTTTTATCGTTTATTAATTCATTCTATTATAGCTGTCACCGTTTACACCATCACTATTAGATAGAATCGAGGAAGATCGAGGTTCCTCGCAAATTCCTCGGTGAATCCTTTGATACTAAGAATACGAATTCCTAACCTGCCTATAGTATCCCCGTCCAAGGCAGGGCCTGCTAGGTAGCCTTAATGACAAGTCCACTAGCAGGTGCAGGACGAAACGTACTCTGCCTTTTCCTTTCTATCTAGCTACAGAGATGGACAGCTACCTGAACTCACAGACACGCCTGTCGACTTCAAGAATACAACAAGTAGACCTCAATATAGGGAGGACCCCCCACGATATCCTTGGAATAAAGAAATTTTATTCTCATCTGTGCGCATCATCTAAAAAGCTCATGCCAGTGTGAAATCACGTATGCAGTGATAGCGATGAGAAAAAACAGTATGTATCCATGTAGCTTATAATCAGATGGCTGTGATTCAACAATGTTAACCAGAAACCCAAAACTCAGGTTCATTCTGTTAAAGCCTGTGTCGCGTAGTTGATTCAAACGAACACGTGTTAAGTAGTACAAACGAACATGTGTAGCAGCATATATAAAGATATTTTACATTGGTACCTGAACCTGATAGAAACGGACAGAATGTTAGCTCGTGTTTCGATTTTAGTCTCTTTCCATCATATTATCCACGGTGGTTGTTAAATACTAATCACGTGTAATATTCCTACATTGCCAATTACTCTCACAAGAAATCATAAAGCAAGTGATTAACCGTGTCCGTGTCTTGGTCAATGCTTTTTCGAGCTATCTCGCATGAGCTCGTTCGATTTCATTGCCAGTGGTTGATATATGATCGCGTTTGTAGGTGCTTGATCTTTATGATCTTGTCAGGCAAGTTGGACCTATTAGACTATAACCAATCAGAGTCGTATTCCTTCTACTAGCCTTCTTCTCATCAACGAGCGGCGCGTTTAGGACTTTGTCGTGAATCTTCTTAATCAGACGTCTCTCGACAGTGTTCCGCGTTAAATGTATCACCCGTCCAACGTGTAATTGGTTGGTATGATATAACGTGCTCGTAAACGACACGCGTGTAATAGCAGGTATTTAATGCCAAGCAGTAAAACGGAAGATACAGTTTATTAACTTTGAATTTCGAAAGTAGTAGTTCGCTAACTATCCTATACTAAAAATTTATTACCGCTAAACTCTGTTTCATATCTCGAACATTTCGGAGAACTCGAACGATTCGGAAACCATTGTCAGCGATAACCAGAAGTGGAAGAATCCATTCCGAATTGCTATCCTACGACACTGCTCGGTTCTAAAAAGTTCCCTGACAGGGTCAAGATTAACCCTGTGCACGTAATCTCCAATTTGATTACTTAAACTAAAAGTTTGGAGATTTTACTTAAAATAAAAGAAAATAAAATAAAATGCATTTCATAGTATCACTTTTCAGGTAATCAAAACGATAAATTAATTATTACAATAAAAAAGCATGTCTTTTAAATCGTATTACTCTTGGATCATACATTTCACTGTATATGTATATATCGTGGCGTCCATTGCTCGCGAATTAAACACTCGAACGCGTCCCTATTGGCCAGACCAATTTTTCCCGAAGTGGAATAACATATAATTGACAATACCGACGGGGGTGCAGTTCCGAGGATAATTCATTAGAAGCGTGCCAACTTGAAATTCTCCAAGTGCCTGTTCGCAATACACCCGAGGCTTAATCGTCTCGATATATGGGTCGTGGCCATATTGCAGGCTGTTTCGAAGCAGATGAGCTGCTAAAGAGGTCAAAGGATATTATCCCCGACTCTCGAAACTTTCGACAAAGCCCGATCGACACTCCACTATTTTCCCTAAACACCTCGAATTACCCTTGCAGAAAGTGCAATCACCTGCACTTCCAAGCTGAAACCGGCTTCGCGAGCACGCTGCATCGAATCGACCGTACATCACACGCATCCTCTTTAATCTCTCGAGAATCTCTTAACAATCGGCAAACATCGAGCGTCTGAAAGCAACCGAGCGATACAAGCGTGGAGGCTGGCCGTGCTACCTCGACGATCCCCTGGTAGCTCGGCGTCACCTAGAAAAGGGAGGAAGAAGAGGGAAAAAAAGAAAAAGAGAAGAAAAAATGGAAAAGGCAGAAACGAGGGGAAGGAAGGAAGAATGGAAGCTGCGGGATAAGTTGGGCGGAGCTGGTCGGATATCGAGGAAGGGAAAAAATGCGAGTGCCACGGTGGTTGGAGCGGGCACACGCGTTGCCTGCGCGGAACGGCGTGTCCATTATTTACGCGGGTCGCAGCCGGCTGGAATTGTCATTGTCTGAAAATGTGTTTACACCGGCTTGAAATACGGTCGGGATTCGGTCCAGCGACGGCCGCCTTCATTTTTCCAGCGTTTGTCTCCGGGAACGTCAGCGTCCCGGCTCACGGTCCTCTCTCGGAGAAAAGAACCACGCGAAATTCCTTCGTTCCTCCTCTGTTTTGACTCCGTCCTCCGCTAAGACGCCGGGATCCGGAGGCTCGTTTCTCATTCCGTGTCTTCCGCTTTAACGTGGATTACCCTTCCGCCCGGCTTCTACCTCAATGGACGACCGTGAATCGTCAACATGGGCAATTTACCGCGTAAACAGTTGCATTCCCACGTCGTTCAGACGTTTGTAGTCTGCTAGTCCTTGGATCCCATCTTCGCGAAAAAGGCGCACGACAAGATGGCGGCACGTGAAGGAGCTGCAAAATGGCCGACGAGTGGAAGGCTAATCGACTGTTTGACTGGTAGAGAAGATTCTAGAGGTTAATCTGCGACCATTTTTTCCGATTCTACCACTGTGGACAATTTTCAAGAGTCACTTCCTGTTTCAACTTCTGCCGTGGACAACGTCCATCGTGTTCCAATGGCGGAAAGCCTGTCCGTCAAACCTCGAATTGTTTTAGAACCTGGAGAAATTTCGATATCCGAGAAAAATATCGAATCAGGCCAACTAGTAAAGGGATTCTAGCAGTGAAAACAGAGCTGCACAAAGATATCAAAACGGCTGAATTTCGGGAATAGACAACCGTGAAGAGCGTGCACGGAAAAAGATTGCGGAAATAAAAATAGCGTCACGAGGTTGAAAAGTTCCGGAAATTTAAGCAAATTTTGACAAGATAAAAATAACGTAAGCGCTGCGGATATCAGAAAGAAAGGCTCAAAAAATACAACGCGGGAGATGGAAACGAGATTTTAAAACGTTCGCTAAAGCGCAGAAAATTCTACAGGTTAAAGATACATGAATAAAATTAGCAATAAAGATGCTCGATTTGGTTTAGTGCTCGGACGTGGCAACGATCGTTATCACCGGATTCGTGGCGACGTACGTCAACCGGTGGCGACTTCAACAGGCGTAACCACGGGATTGCGAAAATACGTCTGGCACGGGGAAAGAATTACGGTGAATGGGAACTCGCGGCGTGAAAATAAGTAATATATTTTACCGGTTCGCGGTTGGAATAATCGGCTGTCGGCCGTCTCGAGTAGAATGGAAAACCGTGGGATACACCGTCGTCAGCGCAGATACGGGAGATTAATGAATCGAAAAAATGCTTTTAGCGTCGCTACCGACTAAGAAGCGCCTATACGGGCCGCTAAAAAATTCCCAGACGTTATTTCAACCGGGTAGCCAGAG
Organism: Eufriesea mexicana; assembly: GCF_001483705.2. NCBI lineage: Eukaryota > Metazoa > Arthropoda > Insecta > Hymenoptera > Apidae > Eufriesea > Eufriesea mexicana. The sequence continues at coordinate 992,661 of NW_016908822.1, read as the reverse complement.
GCTTGCCAAAATTTATTCGCCAAGTTAAACGCGGCGATAAATCACGTTGCACTCGTCGTTGCCGCGCTGCGATTGTTACGCTTGAAATTGCAAAACGCCGTGTGTTCCATCGTATCGCCACTGAGCTCCGCTTTTAATCATTCTTCGTAGATGTAAGCGATTCGCGAAACGCTCCGGGGATATGACTCCTCTTGTTCCCGACTCGTAACGCGGATCTTGGAAATTCGTGGCGAAGCATAGCGTGCTACGTCGAGAAGCGAAACGGTCTCGTGCCGGAAGGTGTGAGAAGAATCGGAAAATCAAAAAGCTACCACGGCGTGATTTAGTGCCCGTCCATTATCAGATGGGAACGAAATTAAATACGCTCAAGAATTTGTCGGGACTGTGACGCTAATTTCCTATTAACCTGAATTTGAAAAGCGTTGCAGACCCTCTGCTAGCAGAGTTTCGAGCGCTGTCCTCGTTTTTCCATATCTCCTTAATGCACCGGCCATCTTTACCTTTCCCGTTCTCCCGTTTACACTCTGGTTTTTCCCCGTTTATTCGCGGAATTAACCGTGTGTGTGAGGATACATTTGATTGGCAAATATAAGGAATAAGCGATGTTTTATTCTAATATACAGATTTAGGAGTAAAGTATAAACTAAAAGACTAGACTGATAACTGATTTAAGATCACGCAAGTAGCACTCTCGCGTCGAGTCTGCCTTAAACTCCGTAAAGAACTGTCTCAACAACTATTTAACCTAACAACTGTCAACTATCCACTGTACAATTCTCGAACTGTAAACTAACCCTCTATCTTCCAGAACGGGCTCTTTTAAAGCCCGTATAGAAGACAAACGCCTCCCCCGAAGGAGGAGAAACCGCCTCCACGCCAAGGTCAGGGGTAGAGGAGACTCCTAGTTCTGGATTAGGCCCTCCGGGGACCCTTTCCTTGAGGTAACCACGGCCAAGTCACCCTCGGTTTACGAGGAGGAAAGCCGGGGTTGCGCGAAGCTATCTCACGTGACCTGGCCCCGACCTCCTAGGACCCAGATCCTAAGTGCCGAAGAATAATAGCCTAAATTAGGCTTTTGAACGACGCCTCGTGTCCAGTGGCTACAGGAACACTTCGACCATCGCACCATAATTCGATATACCTAGGTTTAAAAAGATCCTACGTGTACATATCATTCGCGATCAACGAAATCACGAATAATTCTTCCAATCCCTGTAACAAGAAAATCAATCCGCGGCCCTAGTCCACTCGGAACGCGCGATCTGCCAAACCGTTGTTCCAGTCAATTTGGATTCAAACGAATTAATTATCGTTATTAATGAAAATCTCGTTAAACCGGGCAGTTATTGTTTCCTATCGAAGCTAATGAACAATTTACGAGTATCGGTAATCGAGTGCCATTTCGGTCGCGAAATTTCCCCGTCGAGAATAAAATGGCCGGGCCATTGTTATCCAGACTTTAATCCGACGCGAATACTAATTAACGGAAACTTTGAACCCTGTCTCGCGTAATACGGGATCATGTTCCTGCAATTAATCCATTGCTGTCCAATTCTCTATGTTCGCCGACCGACGAAGCTACGGGAAGCTCCTTGGGGAGGTCTCGTTGTGCCGGACACCTCAAGTGGAACATAATCCTCGCTGAAGCCTCTGCTCGAGGATGAGGCATCGGTCTAGGTTCACTCGGGTTATGCAGCGTCTACTGGAGCACTAAGGGAGAAAGAAGGTGCCAGGGAACGAAACTAAAGGGGACAGGAATTCTCGCGTGACTTGTTGGTCACAATACCGGCACACGATGGCGCTTCAGGGCCAAAAAGTTACCTAGCCGATTTCCTGTGGCTCCTCTCACGCTCCCTGTGCCGTCGGGACGTCGTCCTATCACGGACTCCAAGATCCTTTGTCTTTGATTCTCGAACCAACGATCACGGTCGATTAGACCTAAGCAAAGGAAACGGTGACGAGAAATTCAGAGTACGTCTCGCCTAGCTGCTGTCATCGATAGGCTCGCGATGGCGAAGAAATTGGTGGAAGAAAGACGAGATCGTTGGAACCGGTAGCAACGAGATTCCGTCGTTCCAGTTTCCCTCTTCCGTTTGCTTACACACTCGCTGCTCCTTCGAATATGATATTCCGCGGAACTTCGCGTCGACGTTCAGCCCTCGCGTGCAATTTGCGAACGAGCAGCGGGGAATTTCAAGCGGGAAGACTTTGTCGGTTCCGCCCTGTCGCGCTCGGTTCAATTAGGGAAAAAGTCGTCCACGGTCGACGAAGTTAAAGGTTCGCCAGGCAAGTCCTTTCAACGGAATTCTTCTTTCTGCATATTGCTCGCTGCGAATCACAAAAGACTGGGAAACGCAATAAACTTCCCTTCAGACGGGATACCTCGCGGATGGGAAACGAGATACAACTGAACGAAGTTACACGTCAAAGCGGGCAAAGTTGAATGAAGTTTCATATATCCCTGCTTCGTCTGCGTACCGTTTCCCGTCGGCAATTACACGTTGGCAGTTCACTTCCTCCAACCTGCTAATTTACGAGCAACAAACTGAGCACCCTACACGCTCTTTTGGCTCCATCTCGCGGGTATCGTGCTTAGCAAATCGCGATGCGATTGCTCAACTTTTTCCCACCACTCGAGAACAACCCGCGAGACTTTCCCCTGGCCACTTTCACCCCCTAATCGGACGATTCTCCGAAATTGCTCATCGAGAACCCCGACGTTTGCTGGACTCGCCTGGTGACTACGGCGCAGTCTAAATTCCAGAAGCCCGGAAGGAATGGTCCGGCTGCAGGCAGCTTCTTCCGGAAAGGAACCAATTATGTCGGTAACGTCTTCCGTTGGCAGCTTTCAGCCGTGCAATTATCGGTGTGTCCGTTCAAATTGGACCATCTCTCGGGGTCGCTGACATTTCGATGCAACGGCTCCTCGAGGAAACGCGAGGGTGTTTAACTGGCGCTGAAGAAACTTCTCGAGCTTCCAGCGAACAGGACCAAGATTATCGCGAGATCGTCTCGATCCACGCCAAAGTTGGAGATTGTAGGCTTCTTGTCGGAAGAGTAGCCGATCTTTTCATATGCAAACGCGATCGTCGACTTTGCTCCGGAACCTATAGGTACTCGGTTATCGATCACGGATAGTCGCTCCGGAACAGAGATTCTCAACCTTTTTTCTTCCTCTAAAATCCTCCGTAACTACCTTCTCTATTACCCCGCCGTTCTCCAAAAATTAAAATTTGTAAAATAATACGCGAAAGCTCGCATTCGTGGTCCTAGAAATTCATCTCCAGGTCAGGTGCGTTAAAAAATTCTTTTCTCAGGCGTTTCAGAGCACGTATAGGGATCCGTTTCGAGACGAGATTCCTCGATTTTGAAAGAAAGTGGGAAAGTCGAGGGGGGATTTCACGAAGCGTTTTTAATTCCAATTTTTTCGAAGCCGTGGGATGTAAAGAGCGTACGACAGAACGGCTTTTCGAAATTGACATTTTTCAGTACAAAGGCCCGGGCAGAAAGGTTTCGCCATTTATTTTCAATGTATAGCTTTTTTGTTCCGCGGGGAAACATCTCCCTTTTCCGGTTGGGCTATTTCTGCTTCGCCAAGCGTTTCAGAATTTTATATTTCAAGAGAGGAGAAACCTGTCATTTGATCGAACCGACGGGCCCGCTAGCAAAACCTGTGCCGTCGGTCCTTGTTTTCATTTTCGCCAAAAAGATTTCGCGTTTTAGAGGGACTTTGCCAATTTGCCACCCTTGTCCACTGTTGGAAATAATCCTGGTTGGGAATAATCCCTTCGTAGAAAGTTACTTTCGCGAGTGCTCCCAACGAATGGAATTTCGGCAATTCTGATAACGACAGTGCCCGCCTCCGCTGCCCTTTAATTATTACGTCAGAATTTGTTGGTACCCCGGGCGATGGTGGTTGATAGTCGAACTCGAGCGACTTGGCCCGTCCTGATCTGCGGGCTAATCTCGTTTAGAAACTCGCCTCGACATTTTATACGAACCTTCTAGCCAGCAAAGTATAACGAGATTACGATATCCAATTACTTGAGCAGCGAGGGCGGACGAGGCGGCGGCGGTGGCTACAAAATTTCACGTCCTCCATCCTGCCGGACCGAGGAGGAACGGCGATACAGGTTGGTGAAATTGAAAAATTACACGGGCACGGCGGCACGGGTAGCGTCCCGGATACCCGGAGAAAAATGTCGCGTCGCTGAAGTATAAATCGCGTAAAAATCGCCGGTTATTCCGGCCAGTTGTCCGCGTTACTTTATTTAGAAGACGAAACAGATTCGACGACACGGCGTACCGATCGTGGTGCCATACGACGGCGAAACGAGTTGCGCAATCGACGTTTCCTCGAAGCCATCTGTCAATCTTGTCTCCGTAAAAGTGCAGGTGCAACGGTTCCGATAGGTAGGAGCTCGGTTTCGCAACGAGATGGCGAGATCGATGCGGAGATATCGGGGACCGGGGAAAAACGTCGCGGCCAGCGACAGGTCACTCGTGTCCGGCACTAGATAAGAACGCGGAGCAACGACGCAAGAGGCCGAGGAACGGCGGCCGTTGCAGAATCGTTTCTTCTATAAGGAAGCGACGAGATGTACCGCTAGTCGGTTTTTGCGCGATTTCACCGTAATATACACGCGGAGGCAGTGGCCGATTAATCACCGGATGACACGGCCTGTCGTCGACGATCGTGTCGCGCCCGTTATGGAAGGCTGAATTTACGTCGGGGCCCTGCGCCGACAGAGGGAACGAGTCCGGCTTGGAATCCCGTTGGAATGGTGTCCCAAAGAAGGCGAGGAGAAAGTGAAGGGAAAAAAGCAGACGGACACGGAGCTCGGCTATTGGCCAGGCCGTGTTATTTGTGCCAACGGGTCGCACGGTTCGCGGAACAATGCGATGAATCACTGGACCCCCGCGCTATCGATTTCGCTGTCCCTTTTCGTGACTTTTTCGAGCCCGTCGCTACCACGGGTCCACCAGGACCCGGTGTTCTCCGGCGAGCCGTTTCGCAGCCGATTGAAAAGGAATTCCAGCGGGCGGTTTTTCAGCCAACCCGACACACCTCGTCGATACTTAATCGAAGGGATCGACGCTCGATTCCTGGGGGTTATCGGCGGCCGTCGCGACAAAGAGAAAGTACAAGGGGGGTGGTGGAAGCGAGTGGATGACGCGAAGGGTGGCGTGAACCGAAATGAACGCGCGACAAAAGAACTTCCGCTCCAAGTGACAGAAGAGTCAGCGACGTGTACAGGTCGGCCTCCGAGTAAATTCAAGTTTAAAGTTAGCCCCAAACGCGTGGCAATGGAAGGGGGAGAGCAGCGGCGAGTTAAGAATCTAGCTCGAGTTTCATGCGAGTTCGACCACTGAGCGCCACATTTTTCTAACTTAATTATCGGAACGGGGAAGGGGCGAGCAAGTTTGTCCTATCGAGCGAGAGTTGAAAAGTTTTCGGTTCCACCCCGGTTTTCCTCCAATTTTCCCCACGCCCCCGCCGTTTGTCCATCTCCGCCATTCTCCGTCGCTTCTCTTCCCCATTAGCTTCCATCCGCTCCGAAACGCGACCTTATCGAATTATAACGCGGCCTCTCCACGAGACTCAGCTCGACAACGCGTTCGCTGCTCGTCGTTCCCGTTCCAGCCATCTTTGAAAATCTGTTGCTGCTTTCGGAGAACGATCGGTCTAAACGTTCGTGACGAATTGCGAAAGCTTCCGTGCACGCTGCCCGGGGCTTTCCAATTCCTCTTGTTTCCGCGAAGCGTTCTCTAGTTGACCAGTAATTAATTCCAACTCGATTAACGCTAAATTGATAAGTTCTTTGGTAGAAGAGACATTTGCCAAAACCCCGTTTCGAGGTTTCCAACGTTGAAATCTGCTTTCGATATCGCGTGGATGTTGCACGTGCTACAGCGAAAAACCGAAAATTGGTAAATCCGAGAATTCGCCACAGTGAAGTGGCGAAAGGTTAAAACGCGTAAACACTTCAGCGTCGGGCTACGAAATAGAAGCGTTCACGAGCTATTCTCTGTCACGAACGTTAGCTTTTACCAACCTTTAAGCTTCCAGATGTCTATGAAAGTCACCGTTAATACGGAATAAGGCCACGATAAATAATCCAAGAGAGTCGAGAAGAGTATTTTTCCAAAAAATACGACGATTACTTCCAAGTGATCTTGGCAGTGAAGATCAACCCCATGGCGATATCTCGCGAAGGGAAGACTCGACTTTCTCTCGGAAATCGAGCGCGACATCGATTATTCCGCGTTGCGTGTCTTCGGCGACTTCGCGAGCAAACGAGGGAACGTTCGATCATCCAGAAACGACAGATCCACGCTCTAATCCCGGCGATTACTCTCTCAAAGGCGCGAGGCGGCGTCTGAGGCTCGCAAATTGCCAGCGGGTCCCTTGTAAACGCGCCCGAGCTAATACGCGTCTCCGTCGCGATTCGATTCATGCGAACGCGCCCCGTCAGATCGAGTTTATCCACGGGTACGACTCGTCGCCTCTCCTCGGCTGCTGACGCCGCGACGAGGCACCAACTTTCAGCCCCGCTGGCGGATGACGAGGGTTCGTCCTGCGGGGAATTCCCGGCCGATGGTACACGAGTCGGCTTGTGTCGGCGCGGAAACGGGGCCCGGGGCATAAATCCAGAGGAGCGATCGCGACCAGCCCAGCCGCTGACGTATTGTATAATCGAAATCGAGATTTTATACGCGACTCGAGTGCACCCCGGGACGGGGTTCCGTCACGATGGGGTGGTGAGGAGTTTCGAGCCGAGGCATGTTCCAGGGGACGTCTGTTGCTTGATAAATTTATTTCGACTCGCCGAGGAGGCCTACAATGGTTCTTGCGATTCGAAAATGCCCGGGGAGCTCGAGCTTTCGAAAAACCCTGCTCTTGACCGGCTTCGATTTACGACCTCTACCCGGAATCGCTTTTTCTACTCTTTTCCTTCCTTTTCTATTCCCCCTCTTGCCGTTCTCGCCGGTGCGTTTTCGGAAAAATCGAGTTCCGTGAATTTCCCCCCGCGTTCTTCCATCGATCGCGCGAGCTTTTAGTCTCGGTTAAATCGAAGGGATTAGAGGACTTTTGTTAAACGAATTAGGTTTTACTGCAAGTTTGAGGAAGATATAGGGTGGGAAGCGCGATCGACGTAAGACAAGAAGAAGAAGGGGTGTGGTATCGAATTAACTGCCCCATACCGTGGAAAGATTACCTCGCGGAGTAAGACGGTGGGAAGAAGATTAAGATTAGCGTGGAATCGATTCGAAGGAAACGGTAACCGATCCTCTTCCCGAAGAACGAACTTCTCGCGAACTTCTTCGTGAAAATCGGAAAATTCGGGCAGGTCGAAGGGGGCAACGACGCGATTTCGAGAAAATCCCCGGAACGGTGGAGGAAGAGTGAAAGTATCGTACCCGTTTCGAGGACTCGTTCCATCGTCGTAAAACTCTTCGATCAGACCGCGATGTTTCTGATTCATCGCGAAACTGGCTGCAGGTCGCCGACGCCGCAGGGCCACGTACCCGCCGGCAGAGGACAATAAGAAAGGACCAGTCGAAAATTTATTCCCGGCGAATTCTGGTGTCGTAAAGTCGACTGAACGCCGCGCCGCGACAGAGCGCCGGACCATAAATACAAACATGAATAAATGCATCAAACTCGCCCTCTTTTCTCCGATCGGTCCTCCGCTGCAGTCCGAGACGTCGGCATTAAAATTCAAATATAATCCCGCCGAAAGCGAAACGCGCACGAGCGCGAGGCAGCGATCGTGCAACAGGATCGGTGGTCGTTGGAAATAAAAACATCGGGAGCGGTTATCGGATCAGAACCCGAACAGGGGATGAAGAATTGCTCTGTCGGGGGTGTAAGTTAAGTAATAATTCGATTCCACCATTGTCCCGGGTAGAAAAACGTTGATAACGTTTATGGCGCTGTATGGGAAGATTCGATGGCTGATCGATGTTCGAGATGTTTAAAAACGGCATTGAGATCGGTGTCGGCGACTCAATTTCCGACGTGCCCCTATTTCCACTTCTGTCGCGGTAAATCTTCCTGCTCTCCCTTTCCGAGGCCGATTTAACGATTCGCCGGTACAAATGCGAAATTTATGGCGTCCAGGGTCGGCGAGTGGACCATCTTTAAGAGGATCGAACGCGAAAAAGTAAATCACGGGGAACGTTCCACCGAATGTTTCTCCCTGTATCGCGGCGATAAGAAGTTTCATAGCGAGTCCTCCCTTTGTTCGCCGGAATCGATGAACTTGTCAGGTCTCTGTGTATAACTCATTCACTTTTCCACCTTTGGAAAGCCAATTTCGTTGGATCGTCCCGCGGGAGAACTCGCCGCCCCGAGATATCTCTCCGCCGGTAGGCCGAGGAGGCTCGCAAGGGTGGGAAAAGGGATGAAGACAGAGGAGCGACTTTTTATTTCCTTCCTGCTTCCTCGCACCCCTGTTTTCCAACGAATGGTTCGTCGATAATTTCAAGTACACCCGAGGACTTAGCCAATGAGAACGAATTCGTTAGAGCGGAGGTCAAGAACGAGGGGTTCGAGGGGTTCAAGGGGTTCGAGGGGATTTTTTTAGCGGATTTTTGAGGGCCCTTCGCTGGGAAAAATTTCGGAGCTTCGAGTAATCTTCGAATTTTTAATTACGTGACGCAGAAGCCCACGATTAAGGTAATATTACAGGTTCTTCTAAATTTCATTGACAGTTCTTTGACTGTCACGTGGTCAGTATACGATATCCATTGTTTCGCTGCAACTTCTCCTCGCTGAATATTCCAACATAACCAGCCTATCTTAGTTTCCTGATATTTTCACAGGAAGGTAATAATTTGACAACAATTGTCAATTGTTGAAAATGAATGCAAGATTCAAAGTGCGAAGTCTTTAATACTTCCAGACGAAACATAAATGACTTGGATTGCTATCATAATCACAGACGGATGTGTCAGTCATTCGGACGCTTCTTTCAGTAAAAAGGTTGCCGATCTCTGCGCCAGGGGAAGCTAGTAACGCCACGATAATTGACAAATGGCCGCCGTTCGATCTTCACTCGCCGGAACACTCGTCGAACGGTTCACGTCGATCCCCGTACACGATCGAATCCCGTACTCCTGGCACATTTGCAAGCCAGAAGCAAGCTATCGATTATTACTTCGAAACTACTGTGCTGGCAAGCCACCCATTGATCTCTCTGAACCGAGTGATTCTCTTTCGGGACTTTCGCGTTATTCCGGCGAAGGATCACCGATAGCTTTGTACGAGCTTTACCCTCGCTCGTTTCCTATCTGCCCGTCGTTCCACCGCCTCGGCAGATTTCCGTAATCGTCCTAATCCGAAACGTTCCGAAGATCCAGCAAGGCTGGCCGCGTTTTTAGCTCGACGGAGGAAGAAAGTCGAGCGCTTCGTTAGCTTATCTTCGATACTAAGACACCCGGGGCGAGGGTAACGGGGTTTATCTGAAAATCCGGGCCACGATCTGTCTGAACGGCTTGTCAGAAACGTCGAGCCGTAACACGAAGGACGTTTCAAGCAGGTGTGTCGGTACGTGTTTGTCCAAGATACAGGTAAATGAAGTGACGCGAGACCGACGTAGCTGGGAGATGCGATTGATTACGTCGCTTTGTCCCTCAGGGGTACGATCGTTTGGCCATGAAACTAGCGCATGATTTAAAACGCGTGTTTCGAACGGACCAACTTCCCCGTGTGTTTATAAAAGAAGAGAGTAGGGAGAAAGATATAAAATAAAACGAGAAAATGGAGATTTATCGTAATTCTAGAGAATCCGTACAAAGGGCGGGAATATCGTCGTTGTTTTCATCCGACTGGTGCTCCCTCGTTTTCTGAATACCCATCCGGACATTTATCAAATCTTTTCGCTGCAAAACGAACGCATCGGCGCGTCCGATCTCGGTGGAAACAATCGGTGGAAAAATTCGACAACGAGCCCGATCACCGATCGGATCTGGGTTAATCCGTATATAATTTAAACTGTCAAAGGGAGAAAGATAGGTTGACAAGGCGATCGATCGCGGCCGGATCCATTCATCATCGCGAGTGATACACGCGTCGAGCGCATTTCCTTCGATTAGTTCGTGGTTGTACGACAACGTTACCGTGACGATCGCGTGGTAGAGGCTTGATTAGAGGAAAGAAAGGAAAGAAGACGAAAGGGAGGAGAAGGATCTGCAAGGAAATCGGCTGGCTCCGACTGCCGGAGCGCGATGGCGGCCAGAGTAGGGGGCGCTGATCCGTGGAGACGGTTCTTGGACTATCAGATATTGGAAAGTCTTTAGGATTAGAGGCAATCACGATGGCTGTTACCAAGTTGTCGGAGCGACTTAACTTTCGGACAAGGGAGGTCCCCTGATGCGTTTTCGATCGTCCATCGACGGCCACGTGACGGCAATTCCATAATAATACGTCAGCTAGGGCTAATGCCTGCGACGGAACGACTTTTCGATTCTACGGCCCCGTTCTGGCCTCGAGAACGATTAATTTCCCGGCGTGGATGGCCGTGTCTAGTTTCGCCGGGCGTGGAAAGACCTCGTGGAGCCTGGAAATCTTGGCAGCAGGTACGAGAGATTTCAACGCGTCGATGGTTGACGCGCGGGTTACGCCTGGCGCGAGAATATTCCCAGAGACACTGTACGTCAGGATTTTCGGGAATATAAATGGATGAACGTCGGGGGATCGAATTGGATATCGTTACGTATCGTAGGAATGGCGCGGTGCAGATAAGACGATGACGACGAGCGAACTTCTTTCTCCTCGGATGATACTCCAAGCACGAAGATTACGAAGCTATAAAACTCCGAAATCAATCGGAGGAACGTTGAAGGTATTCCCGGGTAATCCGGTGACGTCCTAAACGATCGTCGACGTTGGCGATGCGCGTCAGGGAGAGGAGAACGGCGGAGAGAAAATAGCGGAGAGAATAGGAGAAAAATGTAGGTCGCGGAGAAATTGGCCAGGAACGAAGAAGAGCCGCGAGCGTGAAACGCCGGCTGACAGGGGCCTGATTCATGGAGACGAACTTTTTTAACAAGCGTCGCATCCGGAATGCGATAAACAATGAGAACTCTCGGGCCGATGCCGCGGTCGGGAGAAATTTTAACGCGACTTGCCACCGCGAAAGCGGCTCGTAACTTTATCTTTCGTATTCCACCGCGACCAATGGTGTGCACTGCACGACCGCTTCCTATGTCAGCCCCGGTGCATAGCTGCGCGGCAATTCTGAAGACATAAAAGCCACTGGATCGTGAAAAAATTATGCACTCCCCAGGCGCGTGTTCCGTCACGAAATTCGCTCGAATCGCTGCCACGTTTCTTCCCCTCTCGCAGTTTCCCTCGACGTCTTGCACCGAGCCACCGGACTCCCCATTTCTACGTCCTTCGAAACTCTGCGAAATTACCGCCGGATTAAAAGACCGGGCGATTCGAATGTCCTTCCATATCGTCGTTCCGACGTCGTTTCAGCGTCGTTTCGGCGTCGTTTGGAACACCGCTATGGCGACGGATCGTTATATTTATCGGGAGCGGATGGGAGTACGCGGAGCAAAGAGGAAATCGCGTGGCTCGACGCAACGCGGCGCACCCTTTGTGGAATTTTTCGCATTCCGACCCTCTGCGGACCATTACAAAATGGCTCGCGGAGAACGTGCGGAACATAATACGCCACCGCCGCCGTTCTCGTCGCGCAGGCACGTTCGTGCAACGAAATTTCTCGCTCCGGCAAGAATCAGTGTTAGTACGGAGGAAAATAGAGAAACGCGGCCGGAGTATTGTGACGTCCAAACTTGGCAAACGACGTCGGGATGGAGCCTGCCAAAACACGATTAGACGGCACGCCATTTTTGTACCGGCCCTAATGCGACCGTGTAACTCGCGACGTGTCGATGGTAATAATCGGCAGATCGATCGAGCTGGTATCGTGCTCGGAAATTAAACGGGCTCGTTATTTCATATTCGTCCAGTATAATTACATCGTGCATGAACAAAATTCCCTCTTCATGACAGATACGTTATACTTCCGCTTCTTTATCGCAGGTATTTATCACACGCATTGTCGAGATGCAAACAATGCTCAACACCGACCCTAACATGATCAAATAACCGGTGACTGTCACGTTGGTCATATATGACCAGCCACGGTTTCTCCTGTGACTCCACGGTTGTCATTGATGACCGAAGCGCTTGAGCTACTTGCAATTGTAAAAGTTGAATGAAAATTGACAGTTAATGCATTTCGAATATAACCGTTAATTAGAAGACACTCTGAAATAAACAGTGCCCCATTGAACAATTGAAAATTTTTATTAGGACATCGATCAAAAAAATATTGAAACAAATCTTGCATCTAGCGGTGCACCGTGTTTCCCGTGGCGTCATGAGCGAAACTGTGATTTCGACGTGGCAGTCAAAGGGTTGTACGAATATTGGACGAAAATATTTGCGAAAACAATTTGGTCCATGGTCGATTTAGTGCAATTTTCGTTGCGTTCCAAAGGATTATTCCTTCAAATAAATAATTGAGTAAATAAATAAATTCATTTTCCCCTGGGTTGAAATTTCTTTTGTTACTTCGCAACGAACGGGAACGAAGCTGATTCTCGAACCGACCGTTCATCGTAATCCCTGTCGATCGACAAGCTTCCGCGATCCGCTTTTCGCGATGACTTCGCGGAACGATAACAAGAGCACGAAACAAGCACGGCAGCCAGCATACACGGCGCACTTGGAGCATGATATACGTGTACGAGGGACACGGAAGATTCGATAAGGAAATAATGGAAAATCCAGTGGCGTAATAACAGCGTTCGAAAGCGAAGCAGCGCGGTATCTATAAATTGCAAAAATTACTGACACCGGCGGAAACGGGATTTATTGCCGACCTGATTGAAACTTATCTAACGCGGCATCGAAACGGACGTAACAAATTTCTACGAAATGGCGGCCGGTGTCGGTGCCGGTGGCCGGCAAAACAAACTAGATCGCCGCGACAGATAGAGCCGGCGCGTATGGTTAAACAATTAGAGAAAACCTGCGCGGCCGTTGCTGTCCCTTTCGCGGTGCTCCGAATGCACCGAAATCTTGACGCGATTTTACATCGCATGGAAAACTCGTTTGCTCCCGGGAGAAATTTCCGCGTGCGAAGATTTTATCTCGAAGCAGCGGCGAAGTGCACCTCGGTTTATTCCGCAGATTGCTCGTTATCTACGAAAACGCCAGCGAGTTCTATAATTTCGGTGTTTCTTGAGAAACTACTGCAGCACGTACAAATGTTACGTACCTATCGAGGTAATGCATCAATATAATAATATAACGAAAAGTTACCCGTAATGTATATTCTTTTCTACGAATTTCACCCGTTCGCGTGAAAAATGGGCGCGACAAAATGATACGTAGTTTCCTAGATACGGTTTCAGAATTAACCCTTTGATCTACGACCACGTGTGAGACTCGTGGTCAGGTTTTCCGGCCGAAATTGATTATCACGAGCCTGGCTCGTGGTACATCGGTCGGGTCGAAACTGTCTATCACGGGCCTGGCACGTGGTACGTCGACCGAGCCAAATGTAAACACCACGTGTCACGCCCGTGGTTTGTTCATGTGCCCCACGTAAATTGCGCGCGATTGGTACAATTTAAGACAGATTTACCGAGGAATGGCTCGAAGGTTTGACAGTTCTGTTCACGTTTTGGGACCAGGCTGTTGAATTTTAAATGCGTTCGTAAATATCTGTGTCGCGATAATTGTGATGCTTGAGAGATTTTAATCACTGACATCCGATTCGTCTGTCATCGATGGAAAAGGGGAAGCAACGTTGCGAATAATCATGAAAACAAGGAGCGTCATGGGAAGGAAGAATCCGATTGCCTTCTGGCAGCTGGTAATTCAAACGAAAGAGGGCGCAATCCGATTCCATGGCGGCACCGGCGAAATTAGTTGGAGAAAATGGCCGGAGGTGCGGCGTTGGGCGAGGCGCGTGGTACGGGAAGAAGGAAAAGAGAAATATTAAAAGGGAGTCGCAGGAGGCATTGTTCCGGTTGTGACTCGCGGTGAAACGCGAATGTAGAACGGGGACGGGAGCCAATAGATTTTTATCCGGCGTATGTAGGCCGCGTCGGTTTCGCTGATAGAATTGTTTCTACCAGAAGAAAGAGCTGGATCTTGCAGGGAAATCGCCCGGGGCGTCTCCCAGACACCTTTGAGCATCCTCGCGAGAGGAGCCTCTGCGAGTTGCCCTGTAATTGGGTTGTTGACAATTTTATCAGAAAAATCTTAAGGCGTGGCGAAAGGAGGACGCGGTGTGTCGTAATTAGACGCTGATGAAAGTTTCGGACCGAGAGAGTCGGCCGGGCCGAAGAAAGCTCGAAACAAAGGGGTATCGCCGAGTATTTAGCCCACGGAAAGTCTTCGTGTTGCAGACGTAATTAGTTCGTTGATAACGTTGGCTCCGATAAGTTGCGAAAGTATTTGCACCGGGTACTCGTATAAAGTATCGAAGCTTGACCGACTTTCCACCACGTCTGCAGGATGAAATGACTTCTGCAGCGCTCCTCGACACGGTTCGAGAAGTAACACTGCATTCGTAAGGCCGTGATAAAAATGGAAGACGTCGAGATCGCTTAATTCGATGCACGCGCCTAATTCGATACGAGGTTTGCTGCTTCGGGCGAGGCGATCGTGATCGAACAGCCTGGGACGAATGCTCGTCATCGACCACGGTTGCAACCGTGGCTATCTTTCCCGATAAGCTCGAGCAACTTTCGCCTCGAGAAAGTTTCCATTAGAAATTGAAGCCCGGAAGGCTTTGCGGGTATTAATCCCGAATTAACGGACTACGCCTTCGGCAGTCGCATTAGGAGATGCAGTTGCCTGGAGCAACGGTGGCAGAGTCGCGAAAACTCACGCACCCGTGGCTGCCGTATATCGGCGAAGTTTCTGCCAAGTGTCTAGCGCTGGCAGCAGCCAGGACCGGAAGTTCAAGCAGCCGCAGCCCGCGAGTGGCGATAATTTGATATTAACGGGGAGAAGAAGCCGCCAACCGTATATCAGTTAACTTTGTAATTTAACGGCTGGCCGAGGAGCGACGCTGCGTCCCGTCCGCGAATTCTTCGCATACCGTTTACCTGGCTAGCAACGGAACCGGATGTCTGCTCGACGGGAAAAAATTTCGCCAGCGTTGGACCGGCCGATGGTGGATCATAGCCGCGCGAACGGACGGATTATAATAATTTCGGACAACGACGTTATAGCGAAATGGACGCATAATTTTTAATCCCATTGATTTATACGCGAGTATACGTTAAACGCGTGAAGGATTTACGACGACGCCGGATGCGCAACAATTTGGAAACGTCGCACGCGCCGGTAACGTGGCGATAATTTACAGAACCTTCTACCATTCCGGTTCCGGCTCGTTGAATAACGGGAAACAGGAAGAATGCATTATCGTAACGCGGTTTTCC
The DNA here is from genome assembly GCF_001483705.2 of Eufriesea mexicana. Lineage (NCBI taxonomy): Eukaryota > Metazoa > Arthropoda > Insecta > Hymenoptera > Apidae > Eufriesea > Eufriesea mexicana. The sequence goes on along the minus strand of NW_016908822.1, from coordinate 977,178 downwards.
GAAATCTTGAATTTCGGAGCGTAAAATTCAGCGAGCGCGCGGACGCCCAGCGAGGGGGTTGGTTCGCGCGCGAGCGCGCGCGCGCACGCACGTATAGTTCTTCGAAATGTATATACGTTCAGATAAAACCAGGCCACTGTAGGTTTAACTCTGCCGCCCGTAAGAATCACGTACGAAAAATACGTGCGCGGAAATTATACACTGTAAAATCGAGGAGGCGCACTCCTCGGCAAGCCTGTCACGATAGTAAAATATCGAATTTATTTGATCCCGTGGAAATTCCTTTGTTGAATTTACCGTTGCAACAAAGTGCTCCCGGTAGATACTTCTCACGCTGTCAACGATATTTGTTCAGACTTTCGGACGAGTTAAACCGAATGGCACAGCAGAAGCGTGGAGCAGAGGGGGAGAGACAGATGGGGAGAATGGAAAAAAGGGGCGAGAATAATGGAAAGGGTTGGAAATCGTCAACTATGTTCGCGATGTTCGCGATGTTCGCGGATCTAGGCTCCCCTAACACGTTGAACCCGGAATAAGTAAATTGCACGAGCTTCGATTTGCATAATTGCTGCCGTTTGATTATCACACGTGGCCGCACGTTAAACCGTGCTCTCTCTCCGCGTGTAGATCACTATCTGACTCGCGTGCATTCGATTTGAACCGGAAACGGTGCGTCGCAATAATTTCAGCCGGCCATTTGCTCGATTTAAAATCCCGTCCGGCAAGTTATTGCCTTTTGTAGGACACACCGAAATCGTTTCGCGTTATGGAAATGGCCTCTTTAACGATATTCCACCGTTCAAGTGCATGTACGTTCCGTTGCGATTAATATTTACGAGTATCTCGTTTCCTTTTTTCCCCGTTTTTCCTTTTATTTTACCCCTCCCTTTCCCTGTCTCTTTGCTCGATGCTCGCGCGGACACGCCATCGGGACGCAATTTCCGCTTACGAGATGGGGCGGTTACGGTCCACACTCACGCCAAACTCCCGCCCTTTTGATCATTTTATGCGTGATCACCGAGAACGATACGCTTGTTCCTGGATATCGAATGCTGAATCACGTTTGTCAAAAGCGTGACAAAGCCTATTAATTGCGAGGATTCGTAGAATCGCGTTCTAGGTGTCCGGTTCCATCCTCCCACTTGAAACGTCACGGCTATGAAAATGCGAGACTCGGGAGGAATTCGAGCATAATCAGACAGAAATTGCTCGCATTTCTCGGTTTGATGCCAGAGCAATTCTTTCCAACTATTCACTTTGTATCACACGAAGAATTTGCAATAACAGCGTGCCTCTTGGACGTCATAAATGATCGATATATTCATTTCCAACGCGAAATGCATATTTCTTGCGGCAGCTGTCGAACCTCGATCGTCGCTCGTAACAGGTTAATCGAAGAAATGGATCAGGCAATGTAATCATCGTCAAAAGGAAATTTTGATATCGCCTAAGTATCGAAAAGCAAATGACCCAAATCGAGATACCTTGCATTCGAATCTAGCAATCCGGAGTTCAAATTCCTGTCAACTTTCGATCTTTCGTTACATTGCAATTTCTTATTCGAATTCCTCCATTTTGCATATACGTAAATGGAAATAGGAAAGACAAGTCTATAAACGAGATTTTCACTGCGCTGCGTGCCTTAATATATCCCAAATCGTTTCAAAACTACGATTTCCTGCGAAATTTTCCGTGCTGCGAGTGAAATGCTCGCTTACCCCTTAAACTTTAGCAAAGCCACGATTTTCGACTGGTAAATGAAAAAATCACACACGAGCATGGCAAAGCGCGATGGAAAGAGAATAAAAAGCGGGGAAAATTGGAAACAAAAAATATCCCCTGACAATGAAGCCAAAATGCGAGATTCAAGATGCATGAAATTCGAAACGAAAAAGCGCATTCGCGATGTAACAAACAATTTCCATCGAATTGCGAAAGTTGCGATAGTTCAATAGATACAAAATATGGGGAAAGTGAGTGGGTGTTTTTCGAAAATTGTAAAAAAACAGGCAACGGAATTCCCCGCAGCCTTTGGCTGGCAGGCTACGAAAAATGACACTGCGTCACGGAGAAAACTGATAACAAACGGCATGCGATCGAAGTCGATAAAGTACGAACGCATCCGATGCTTTCGCGCGCGCGCGTGTGTGTGCGAAAATACTTAAAAATGGGGTAGAGAGCGAACGAAAAATAAAAAAAAGCAAGGAGAAATGGTAAAAAGGGAAAAAAGGAAGCATTTTCCCAGGAGGAGAAACGAACTGTTAATTGTTGCATGGAGTCGTCACACGGGCAAATCATATTGGATGCTGCCACGTAATAAACGTTGATCCGATAAACTCTCAAAGGCAGCAACTAGACTCGACCTCGTACACTGAGTTTCATTCAGCCGAATCGAATATCGTGTCTGAAAAACCCGGCTCGAGGCAATTTTCCCTCCCACGCGCGTGCTCGTGCACGTAACACGACAAATTGTTGATGAATTCAGAAACAAGAGCGAAACAGAGAAGCGTTGTCGGCCTGTTGAGCCGGCCTTGCCCGCTGTTTACGAAACGATGACGGTGTCCCTGTTTCGGCGATCGTGTTACGCTTTGTAATTTCTGCGCTCACTTTCAGACCTGCTTCAAATGCACCGTGACACCGGAATGCTTAATTGCAGCGGCACGCAGAACGCAGCCCGCAACGCGAAATAGCCCGGGCGCGGAATTTCTTTTATTTTTCCAAAATTCCCGCGTTAAGCGACTTAATGGCCGGGCGTAAAAATAACATTAACACCGACAATATTGACAGACCGTGGACAAATCGGAGACACGCTTTAGGAGAAGCTGCGATTCAGTGTCAACTCGGCACGTTGATGCAGCGAACTGCACTGTTTACCATGACAAGAATTTACTGGCCACGACTGTCGGCTGGAAATCAACGTTTAATGTACATAATCACGGCATAGACGAACGCCATGTTGGCGTTAGGAATATTCGACGCGTCGAAGGAGAAGCATTTAAACCGAGTATCAACGCGGTCCAAGATGCTTGTTTTACATTGTCGTCTTTGCATTAAAAAGAAGAAAAAATCCTAAATCAAATTTTAAATTACTCGACACTTTGCCGGTCGCTGTCACGCAGACATGACTTCGGTTCAGCGCGGCACAATGCTTCCATTATGCTTCTGTTTTAACTCTCCCGATCGTCTTTTCTCGACGTTCTTTAAGCAGATGCTTGTCCCGTTACTCTCAGATCTTAGTAACTCTTTTAATAATAACCGCATGTACGAAGGATAGCGTAAATATGGCTGTCAGCAAGTAGTAGAACCCTCGCGAAATTTACTCTCAGATCTTAGTAACTCTTTTAATAATAACCGCATGTACGAAGGATAGCGTAAATATGGCCGTCAGCAAGTAGTAGAACCCTCGCGAAATTCGCCGGCTGCGAGAAGTGAGCGGCCGGCAAAGTGTTAAATATGTAAATTATACACTGTACGAATTTTTCTTTTCTTTCTTTAGCTGAACAGTTATCGATAGTGGATGTATTTTGTACGTCCTAAAATAATTCGAAACTGAAAGCTTGGAAACCCAAGTTTGATCTAAAGCATACGAGCCATCTGTCTTGAAAATCTCGAAACGTTCGCCCCTCCGACGTTCTTCGATATTTGTCACGATGACCGATTAAAATTCTACCCAGCTCGCTCCTATAAACCTGGCTCTCAGGGTAGACCCGCCGTCTCTAGGATTCCAGGATCAACGACCTCGTTCCATCCGCTCCTGTCTCCGAACATTCCTTCCAGACAGCCAGTGCAGCTTTTGAATTTATTATTCGGCTGCTGGAATTATTTTTGCGCCGTGTAATCCCCTAAGCTGCGACGGTGTCCCGGACATCCTTCCCGCCGGATTGGATAGACTTTTCGCGTTTAACCCGCCTACGTACGTGCACACGCGCCAACGCGGAATTTATGCTCCCGCAGCTGCCGTGGCCGGGCCACCAGTCTCGGCTCCTTCCCTTCAATTTCATCAGGAATACACCTGGTGCGCGTGCCATTGCGATTCCTGGCATGTAAATTAAATGAAACCGGCTCGCTTCTTTTCCCGGCTTTAATCCGCACGCCTGTGTACACGCTTTGTGCGGGAACAGGGAACGTTGTTTGATAAGTTTCGCGACTGTTGTACCCTTAGCGGGCCAGAGGGTGGCGCGTAGGGGTGATTGCCTCGAGCAGCCACGAAAACGTGGACAACCGAAAGTTTCTCAGGGTTACAGCTAATTTCGCGCGAATTTTCCGCAACCATTTTCCACCCGAGTTTCCCATCGCTGTATCTTAATAATCATTCCGTAGTGCTTTCCGTATTTAAAGGGAGCAAGCGCGTTTCTCTTCGATGGGAGAATGGTCGTGGGTATGGTTGAGAAGGAAATCCCTTTTATTCAGAATAATTCGTAATCCCGCGAAGGGCTGGGATAGGAAGGGTAGGCAACCCGCGCGGAGACGCGAGCGATATTCTCTGCTGGTTTTTAATCGCGGTTCGTTAATGCCGCTAATTCAAAGGAAAAAGAAGCGAATGGAATTTTGATATTTAACGGGATAAAACGAACCTGGCGTTGGAATAAAATTTCATTTTTCACTTCCCACGGCCAGTCACAATGTTCTAATTGTATCTAAGTGTCTTTTCAGAAGCGTAATGCAAACGGACCATTTGTTAATCCAGCAGCGAGCTGCGCGTCCTACGAGCCGGCTTCGAGTTTCGTGTTCTCTGAAATTAAAGATAGAAATACCTCTGAATCTCGTGTTTCTCTGAAACGATGAACGAAAGCCAACACCTGTATAATGCCCGTTATACGCGTCTGGTTTCCTTTGCAACACCCGTTTGAACAATTAATCCAAGGATAAATAACACCCTTGAACAGCGAAAACGATAAAAGAAGAGCGGAGTTTCGATTTATTTCAGTCAGTTTCGTTATTTCCAGCTCATCATTCGCCTTTTCCAATAAAACAGGATCCCCGAAAATGGCCCCGATTCTCCTCGAAAGCTATCCGGACTTATCGCGTTATCGAAACGCTTAGACGCGCGGATATAATCCCAGAAAGCGAATGAAATATTCCGGAACGGATCTCGGTTTCCTGGATCAGGGGAAACGAGAAGCCTTTCCAAACTTTACGGTGCCTCCCCGATCGCGCGCCATTCGCAACGGGACGTCTATAATCGGGATAGAAGCCACTCGAAACGATCGCAGAATTTCCTCGTAGACGAGACGGTAAACGGATTAGCCAATGTGCGCCATAATTCGAGCGGAATCGAGAATAATTCGATGTTTTCGCGTCATTCGGGCCGCTCCGGGCGATCGTGTTCCAAACGAACGTTCCTTTAACGGGTTCTCCAGGATTTCATCGACAGCGGGATCGTCGGATATTTCGTGGCATGCAGATTGATGCAGATAGCCGAGGTTTATATTGCGTAGCCGTCAGTGAACTGCTATTTCCGCGAGTATCTCCGCGGAATGACCGAGCGGGTACCAGCGATGATATTACTTTTCATGGCTTCCCATTAATCACGCGCCTATCTGGCCGGAGTTACGTGATGCAATTCGACGTCAGGAACGCGCACACCGACGGTTATGCGAGAAAGAGAGACAGGAAAGCAAGAGAGAAAGAGAGAAATGGGGAAAAAAAAGAGATTCAAACGTACAGGCAAATACGGAAGAGCAGGTATACGGCAGGTCGGAATTATACGGAAACCAACGGCAGCGGCGGCTATGGAAAAATGAAATTTCACTTTGCCCACCGCGGTCTGCCCGAAATTCGTTTTGATTCCCGCGTCAGACTTATTAGCGCTGAGTAGCTCTCTCCGCGACCCTGCATAATGCCAACCCGGTCTACAGTCAGCCTCTGTCAATTAGCCTCGAGAACCGATTCGTATCCACGGATGTTTCCGTCGCGAGACGTTTCACAGGCCCGTACAGCGAAAGTTGCACGTATCGTTCCGCCGTACGAGGATTCGTCGATCTCGAAGCTCGGCAGTCGTTGGCACCCATTACACTTAAAACTGCAACACCATGAGACATCGCGGGGAACTGGAAACTCGTTAGACTTGGCCCAACGGTCCCCGTACTTCCCGCGAGCATGCCGAATTCCGTCGAGAATTAGAAGTTCATCGAACTGTGTGACGAAGCCCGAACAGAGATCGAGTGTGCCGCATCCGTTGAAACCAAAGCGGCGAAACTTCCGCGAGAACTATCAGGTATACCGTTTCGAGTCCTAATCCGAATTGGAACTTCGCCTCGCTGTTAACCGCTTTCCGAGTAAACCTATCGGTTAACCCTCGTGCCTGGTACCACGCGTTAAATATCGCGCAAGACGAGGCTACACCGACGTCGTTGATCATGCGACCCAACATGGAAGAATATCCCGATCTCCGCTGCGATCTCTCTCCGGCGATTGTCTGCTGCACGGGTACTGGGTCAGGCGAGTCCGACTCAGGATTTACTCTCCTTTTGTCGTGCGGCGGGCTTCTTTTATCATGCAAATCCACGCGCTGCCGCCGGCCTACGGAGACCACGGCAACCGCACATAAGGGGTTTTAATATTAACGGACCGCGCGGGGGCGACTAACAGTCGTCTTCCTCTCCTCGAGACACGGGACACGGGGATGCTGGCGCGGCTGGTCCATGGGACGAGTCACTGCTGGAACTCGTTGGTATGCCACCCTTCCCTTCCCACCGGCTTCCTGGCACCGTGTTGAACATGACGAGACTTCGTAGTGGCTCCTCCGGTGGTGCACCATTCATACCGATCGCTTTTGCCTGTTTCCCCGATCACGCGACTCCGCCTTTTCTCTCTCTCCCGTCGCGTTATTTCGTTCGACAGAGACGTGGCGCGGAATTCGTACTCGATTATACAGCCACGAGTTTATCCGAGGTGTCGACGGTAAGCAGTCGAGAGACTATCCATCAATGGGCCTGTCACTGGCTGCCAAACCCCCGCATCGATTTTGTACTTACGTTATCGTCGTCGTTGTTTAGCGCCGCTTCGAAGGAGATAGGATTCGCGCGAGCTGGCTGACTGGGGCATTAAGGAACCGTACAGTAGAGATTTTCATCGCGAGGCTGACGTGAACGCGGCAAGCTCCCAGGGACACGTCGAGCGTTCGGCTGTTTTCAAAGCAGCGGGAGAGAGGAAAAATAAGAGACCCTTGGCACGAGTTGCCACGCGGAAGTTTCGCAGCTTCGAGCGTGCGTGAGAGGCAGGAATCAATCCAAGGGAGTAAGGTTTCGAATATTGCGGTCCGGCTGAGAGGAAAGCCATCGACCGATTCGCGGCAACGATTTCTTCCAAGAAGGTAATCTCGAGGAAACTTGCGAATTTACGACAGAAGGATATTCTGGTTTTAAGATCCTCGATTATATTCCACGTTAAACGACGGCCCAATGAATAGAGATTCTGCTCGTGAATAAGGTGGAAAAGATCGATATGTGAATTTAACTTTCCCCATGCCGAGGTCTCGGTGAAAGGCACTACGCGAGGGAATCTACAAAATCCTCGTGCAAAAATACCTTCGTTCTTACATTTTTAATTATACTCGTTTCTAGATAGAGTTGGCTGAATAGAGTCTCGCGAATGAGCGGGAAAAATCCGTCCACTAGAGTCAAGCTTCCGGTACCGTGGTTCCTTTTAGCTGAAAATCATCGGCATATTTGCCCATCGATTTTCCTAATCCGTATAAAATGAATTTATATAACGAATTGTTAAAGTGCAACGGCGACGAGTGTGTAACCTGACGGAGATCTGCACCGGGATTTGTTTGAATCTTCCTCCTTTTCAGCGGCGTTAGAAACTTGACAGTTCAGTTCCTTGTCAGGCCTCGTCGCCGTATCAGTTTATACAAAGTATATATTCTTTTAGTTCAAACCAGCAGAATTTAGTTTATTTCTCTTCTTTCTCTTTCCCATAATTCCTACGCGAATACGTATTAATTTACATCAACGATTTACGAATAAATTTTGGGTAAACAACTTGACACGTTCTTGCGTTGTTGATCAATTTCGTCCCCCACAGGGATATCGAAGAGATTTATAAATTCTTCAAGACACAGTCTCGTTCATACGTTCTTAATCATACCAGCCTTTAAACTTCGGATGAACGAATAGAGACTTCGACATGATGCCGAAGGAGCCAAGGACACGAGGAAGGGGTGACAGGAGGCAGCCCTATTCGCGACAGTCTCTCGGTCAACGTAGCGTCGAATCGATATACGATCCACGTGAAAGAGGAGTCATAAATTTTCCGTTTAATCCCGAGGGTATACACCGTTGATGTGTTTGTCGGCTCAGCTGCTAGGACGCCGGCATCATCGTCCACCCACCCCCTTGGCGTCACTCTAACTTTGTTACCGGCGCTGGCTGAATGCTGTCCGAAGCGAAACGAACGGAACACCGCGTTTTTCCTGCACGTATACACAGGCGAAAATACGCGGCCACGCCGCAGTTAGCTGCTCCACAAATCACACTCCATTTCCATGCTAATATCTGATGGAATTGGCATCTAGCCATTCCACCCCTAGCCCGGCATCGCCGCCACTTTTTATCCCTCTTACGCGACCTCGTCCTTCGATCCAGCGTGATCGCACGCATTCCAAGGCCTGTATCGAGGATCCGAGACACGAACCGTCGATTACTCCAGGGATACGGGGATATGTGGTCTTATCGGTGGAAATCGCTCGCTGATCCCTGTCAGTCTCCGCTCTCGATCGACTCGTCGCGTTTGTGTCAATACGGTTTCTTCCATCGATAGAATTAATAGCCGGATAGAGACGTGGCGCCGTCGTGCCGAACTTGGCAGCTGTCTGCCTGCGGAGGCTCCACGAGTCAATCTGTTTCCCCCCGGGAAAGTTAGACGCGGTTGCTCAGCGTCTCGCGCGTGTCCGTGATTCATTTGCTTCCTCGGACAGTGGCGCGAGTTTCGTGGAAACGAAGCGGCAGGATGTGGGAAATTTTTAAAAGTATCTCCACTTTTTCCATTCCAGCGACGACATCCGCCGCGTGGTACGTCCGCCGCGACATCCGCGACGGAGGTGGAGCTGGCCATTTGTAACGAGGGATAAAAACGAGAGATCCCTCGAGTCGACGCGTGCACGCGCGGTCAGGAGCAAACGGGGTATCGGAAAACCGAAGGAACGCGGAAATTTATCGGGCTCTGTTTCGCGTGCTCGACGAAGGGAAAAAACAAAAGATGCTGACTCGATAAGCAATTTACGGAGAGCCGGGCGGGGAGAAAGAAGCGGGTCCAGCCGGGTGGAAAGGAGACGAGGGGGGAGCGTTTACCCCTGGCCGAGCCAAATTGATTAGAAGCCTCGTTCGTTCACGGGTGGTCGTTCGATCACAACTGGTACAAGAAGAGGAAGAAGAAGTTCGAATGACCCGATTTTCGGTTACGTCCACGAGGGCGTGGATGGAATGGGTGGACGGAATCGGAACGGCCGGCTCTATTTCGTTTTAGCATCTCTCGATCGGTATTTCGCCGGGATAAGCATATTTCCCTGGAGTTTCGAGATATCGTGCAACTTCTTTGCCCCACGGATTCCAGGGGATTCGGCCGTAATGCAAACGGCCCACCCTCGGAATTGTTTGCTCGCGTGCGTGCGCGCCCTGTTTATTTCATCCCTCGGATCTCCTCTGCGACCGCCTGTCTTCTTCCCTCGGCCAAACCGAGGACCACTCGCGTCGAGATATCAACGTTTCAATCGTCTCGTACGACGCTCGTCGACGTCGCTCACGATCTCTGACGAGGATGATGTCGGACGGAGTCTCTTTGAGATTCGAAATTAGTTTAGCTTTTGTTAGCCCGGCTTTATACCCGAAATTGATTCAACGCGCGAGGGACGATCAAGCTAGCTCGCTGCTTGCCTTCCAAATCTGAGATCTCGCCCGGAGATATCCGGATTACGCGCGACACGCGGCTGAATTTTAGCACCGCGACGGTATTTTAATTTCATTCGTCTCGCTGGTCGAGCGCTCGTCGATCCCGCTCGCGTGTAAAGCGCATAAGATCCATTGTGCTCGGGTTATAACATGTTGCCGCGGCGGTGAGACAATGCTCGGCTCCCTCGTGGACGCGGATGCAAACTTTTATTTATCGTTGCCCGTCAGGGTATTTCTACCCGCGTTCCCTATTTCTCCTGCAATCTCTGTGTGTAGAAACAATATTTACATGCGTGAATAATGGTCGCGATTTCAGCGTCTCTTATTTTCCCCGCGGATTTATGCAGCGAAATATCTAGCTGTTCGAGGGAGCAGCGAGAGAAAGCTGTTTGAGCACGGATTGACGATTTCAAGCGTGCGATAACGCCGGTTGCGAACGATTCATCTCCTGCCTTTATAGACTCCTGTAACGTTCCAGGCGATAGGAAAATTGGGCCGGCATCTTGGCTGATTTGGTTACCTACCCCGCCCGCGTCGTGCAAAGCGAGGCGACTAAATGATTTTCGGAGGATTCGTTTCAATTTGTTCCACGCTTTTGGCTCCTCTCCGCTCTCTACCTCTCTCGCGAAAACCGTTTCAAGCGAATCGTTCGTTCCAAGAAGTTTCAAGCAGTTGGTATAAATTACACCTCTTGCGCGAAAAAAGCTACCCTCTCCCGCCATCTTCGTCCTTTTCTCCACGGTCTCTTGGAAGAAGGTCCTCCTTTGTACGAAGTAGTTAGCCGGGTATTCAAGCCTTTTTGGTCGTGTTCTACCTTCCGCTGCTTTTAACTAACAAGATGAGGATAAGACGGTACCTCGTCACCTGTGAGACGTTACTAACCCAATGTCGCATACCCTCATACGTACGAGTCTTCGGGCGCCGCTGCCATACTCGATTCTAATCAGAATAGCTTCTTCCGAAATAAATGCTCCCTTCATAGTCAAATACCCCACTTGGTCCCCAAATCGAGAAGAGTTACGTATAAATTGCGTGTACACGAGTACTCTGCACATTCCAAGCCCATTAAAAATATTTTCTTTCAAAAATCCACAGACCAGTGGAGCATATGGAACGCACCTTCAATTTTCCCAAATTTCCATCATTAAATGGTTATCCTAATCTTGAGCTATCTCATAGCTTGCCTAACCTAGACCAAGTGACGAGATTGCCAAAAGAAAAATTGGATTTCCGTATTCCCATATCGAAAATCAATTAAAGACCCATCTGTCTGCCTACCGACGAACGTTTATAGAATGCAGAAGCTGGAGGACCGATCCTTAAATCCCCTGTCCTCGTACTCCGAGATAGAGGAACCTCTCGATACATCTCTAATCCGTTCTTAGTGTTGTCTTCCCGCGTTTACCCTGCTGGAAAGAAGCTCGGAACGAAACAAGAGGCTCCCGTCTGACGATCGTTCTCGCAGGGGTGGCTTCCGTTCAGCGTGGATTCGTGGGCAGTTTTAAAAACGACGAAACGGACGAGTCGGTGGGATTACACGCGCGTGACGCCGTTGGTACGTTTATGGTGCGCCGCGTCCCTGTATGGCGATGAACCACCATTCGAAGGCAACGTAACGACTGGCCGGGATTAATTTATGGCCGCGTTACGGCGCTGCCGGTGGCGGGCCATTAGCACGGGGGCAGCGAAATGACTCCTACCGGGATTAATTTAACACCGTGACCGCCGCATCGCGGTGACTTTTGACACCGGCGACCGAATTAATGAGCTATGTTAGGCGACCGCGACAGGAGGGAAAAAAGGGCGGGAAGGGGGCGAGAGAGAGAAGAAAATGGGGAAACAAGGGAGCACGGGGTGGTCGCGACCGAGAGGGACAATAGGGCGAGACGAAGAGCGAGAGACAGATGTCGTTCGGTCAATTAGTGTAGCGAGCAGGCCGGAAAAATGCTCGACACCGAGGCAAATACTTGGCACGTGGAGAGGAGGGTGGAATAAGAAGCGTGATTGAAATCGATCGTAACGTGGAGAGGCAGTTTAATTAGTCTGCCTCGGTTTAACGTGTCTCCTCTGGACAGATACGACTGTGGCAGGGACCTCCTGTAGAGGAAATCAATCCAGACTCGACGCCCACGTCGATCTGTCGGCCAACCACTCGTTTTCAAAATATCTCCAAGACGCCGAATGATTATCGGATCCTTAACCCTGGCTAAGACGCTAAATCTGGAATCTGAGGGAAGCGTCTACTTATCCATTGGGTTGGCAAGAAAGTAACTTCGGTTTGCATCGGTAAACAACGTTATGCTTGTTTAGTTATTCTTTTGTCAATGTTAGAATTTTTTTCTTTTCAGATGTGGTAGTCGATACCTTTAGGTTGCTATTTCGTGAAATTCCGCGTAATTTCGTTTATAACTGTCAGTTCACGGTCAGTCTTAACACGGAGTGCAAAAATAAGCATTTTCGACACATTTTACTTTTTTATTTTCATAAAGGCAAGAATGCGGCTGAGGCTCGCAAAGAGATACGAG